>NW_018405160.1:0-156 GCF_002113885.1 Mizuhopecten yessoensis
CCACCCTCCCATACAGTGATACCGGAAGCACATACATCCACCCTCCAACACAGTGATACCAGGAGCACATACATCCAACCTCCAATACAGTGATACCGGGAGCACATACATCCACCCTCCAACACAGTGATACCAGGAACACATACATCCACCCTC
>NW_018405160.1:2246-3295 GCF_002113885.1 Mizuhopecten yessoensis
CATCCACCCTCCCATACAGTGATACTGGGTAAATAGACATCCACCCTCCCATACAGTGATACCGGGTACACAGACCTCTACCCTCCCATACAGTGATACCGGGTAAATAGACATCCACCCTTCAATACAGTGATACTGGGTACACAGACCTCGACCCTCCCATACAGTGATACCGGGTACACAGACAACTATCCTCCAATACAGTGATACTGGGTACACAGACATCTACCCTCCCATACAGTGATACCGGGTACACAGACAACGGGTACACAGACCTCTACCCTCCCATACAGTGATACCGGGTACACAGACATCCACCCTCCCATACAGTGATACCGGGAGCACATACATCCACCCTCCAACACAGTAATACCAGGATCACATACATCCACCCTCCCATACAGTGATACCGGGTACACAGACAACCATCCTCCAATACAGTGATACCNGCACATACATCCACCCTCCAACACAGTAATACCAGGATCACATACATCCACCCTCCCATACAGTGATACCGGGTACACAGACAACCATCCTCCAATACAGTGATACCAGGTACACAGACATCTACCCTCCCATACAATGATACCAGGTACACAAACATCTACCCTCCCATACAGTGATACCGGGTACACAGACATCCGCACTCCCATAAAGTGATACCAGGTACACAGACATCTACCCTCCCATACCGTGATACCGGGTACACATACATCCACCCTCCCATACAGTGATACCGGGTACACAGACAACCAGCCTCCAATACAGTGATACTGGGTACACAGACATCTACCCTCCCATACAGTGATACCGGGTACACAGACATCCGCCCTCCCATAAAGTGATACCAGGTACACAGACATCTACCCTCCCATACAGTGATACCGGGTACACAGACTTCCACCCTCCCATACAGTGATACTGGGTAAATAGACATCCACCCTCCATTACAGAGATACTTGGTACACAGATCTTTACCCTCCCATACAGTGATACCGGTCACACAGACATCCACCCTCCCATACAGTGATACCGGGTAAATAGAC
>NW_018405160.1:5540-5886 GCF_002113885.1 Mizuhopecten yessoensis
CACAGTTATACTGGGTACACATCCATCCATCCTCCCATACAGTGATACTTGGTACAAAAACATCTACCCTCCCATACAGTGATACCGGGTACACAGACATCCATCCTCCCATACAGTGATACCGGGTACACAGATATCTACCCTCCCAAACAGTGATACCGGTACACAGACATCCACCCTCCCATACAGTGANACCCTCCCATACAGTGATACCGAGTACACAGACATCCACCCTCCCATACAGTGATACCGGGTAAATAGACATCCACCCTCCCATACAGTGATACCGGGTACACAGACCTCTACCCTCCCATACAGTGATACCGGGTACACATACATCCACCCT
>NW_018405160.1:8388-8565 GCF_002113885.1 Mizuhopecten yessoensis
AGATGCTCGGTACACAGACATCTACCCTCCCATACCGTGATACCGGGTACACAGACATCCACCCTCCCATACAGTGATACCTGATACATAGACATCCACCCTCCCATACAGTGATACCAGGAACACAGACACCCAACCTTCCAAAACAGTGATACGGTAGCACAGACATCCAACCTT
>NW_018405161.1:0-156 GCF_002113885.1 Mizuhopecten yessoensis
GAATTACGTAGTCTATCTTTATATATATAGTGATATCTGATTGCTATTGAACTGCACAGTCTACTTTTATATATATAGCTTTATCTGATTGCTATTGAATTACGTAGTATTTCTTTATATAGATAGTGATATCTGATTGCTGTTTAACTTCACAGT
>NW_018405161.1:1440-1839 GCF_002113885.1 Mizuhopecten yessoensis
TTAGTTTATATCTGATTGCTATTGAACTGCCCAGTCTACCTTTATATAGATAATTATATCTGATTGCTAGTGACCTGCCCAGTCTACCTTTATATATAGTTTATATCTGATTGCTATTGAACTGCACAGTCTACCTTTATATAGATAATTATATATGATTGCTAGTGACCTGTCCAGTCTACCTTTATATATAGAGTTATATATGATTGCTATTTAACTGCACAGTCTACTTTTATATATAGCTATATCTGATCGCTATTGAATTACGTAGTCTATTTTTATATAGATAGGAATATCTGATTGCTGTTGAACTGCAAATTCTACCTTTATATAAAAAGCTAAATCTGATTGCTATTGAATTACTAAGTCTATCTTTATATAGATAGTAATATCTGATTG
>NW_018405162.1:0-156 GCF_002113885.1 Mizuhopecten yessoensis
TACAAGACCGTTATCATTGACAACCATTAACGTACATGAAAACAATGCCTTTTAGACGGATGTACAAGACCGTAATCATTGAAAAACATTAACTTACATGTAAACAAACCTTTTCAGACGGATGTACAAGACCGTAATCATTGACAACCGTTAACG
>NW_018405162.1:4603-5329 GCF_002113885.1 Mizuhopecten yessoensis
TTACAAGACCGTTATCATTGACAACCATTAACGTAATGTAAACAAAGCCTTTTAGACGAATGTACAAGACCGTTATAATTGACAACCATTAACGTACATGTAAACAAAGCCTTTTAGACGGATGTACAAGACCGTAATCATTGACAAGCGTTAACGTACATGTAAACAAAGCCTTTTAGACGAATGTACAAGACCCTTATCATTGACAACCATTAACGTACATGTAAACAAAGCCTTCTAGACGGATTTACAAGACCGTTATCATTGACAAGCATTAACGTACATGTGAACAAAGTCTTTTAGACGGATGTACAAAACCGTAATCATTGACAACCATTAACGTACATGTGAACAAAGTCTTTTAGATGGATTTACAAGACCGTTATCATTGACAACCATTAACGTACATGTAAACAAAGCCTTTCAGACGGATGTACAAGACCGTAATCATTGACAACCGTTAACGTGCATGTAAACAAAGCCTTTCAGACGGATGTACATGACCGTTATCATTTACAACCATTAACGTACATGTAAACAAAGCCTTTTAGCCGGACGTACAAGCCCGTAATCATTGACAACCATTAACGTACATGTGAACAAAGCCTTTTAGACGGATGTACAAGACCGTTATCATTGACAACCATTAATGTACATGTAAACAAAGCCTTTTAGACGGACGTACAAGACCGTAATCATTGACAACCATTAACGTACATGTAAACA
>NW_018405162.1:7383-8784 GCF_002113885.1 Mizuhopecten yessoensis
CAGACGGATTTACAAGACCGTAATCATTGACAACCATTAACGTACATGTGAACAAAGCCTTTTAGACGGATGTACAAGCCCGTAATCATTGACAACCATTAACGTACATGTAAACAAAGCCTTTCAGACGGATTTACAAGACCGTTATCATTGACAACCATTAACGTACTTGTAAACAAAGCCTTTCAGACGGATTTACAAGACCGTTATCATTGACAAGCATTAACGTACATGTAAACAAAGCCTTTCAGAGGGATGTACAAGACCGTTATCATTGACGACCATTAACGTACATGTAAACAAAGCCTTTCAGACGGATGTACAAGACCGTAATCATTGACAACCGTTAACGTACATGTAAACAAAGCCTTGACGTAAACAAAGACGGATGTACAAGACCGTTATCATTGACAACTATTAACGTACATGTAAACAAAGCCTTTTAGACGGATGTACAAGACCGTAATCATTGACAACTATTAACGTACATGTAAACAAAGCCTTTCAGACGGATGTACAAGACCGTNTTGACAACCATTAATGTACATGTAAACAAAGCCTTTTAGACGGATGTACAAGACCGTAATCATTCGCTTCAAATGCTGCAGTTGTCAGTTGACATGGTTAACTTACTGTTAGAACTGGGCTAACATCCATGTCTTCAAATTACCTTTAAGCAATCGGATAATATAAGATTGTTGATTTCCAAAGTTAGTTTTCAGAATTTTTCATTTTTTATGCCTTTTCAGTCAACAGTCAAAACTGTTTTCCCAACGAGTTGGGACCAACCAGTTGAACTTTTCCCGTCTGTCTGCGTCCTCGGGAAACATTTTACGGGAAAGTGATACTGACACAGTAAATAACTTAGAATGTCAACACTATGAACACTTCGATGGGCAACATAATAAAGCACGATTAAGGGTCAATTTATAGATAACACGTGCGTAGGTGTGACCCTTACGTTTAGTGGAGCACAAATGTTATTTATCTAAAAAATCTTGTATAACCTTATTGACGTTTTTATCTACTGGTAGGTGCTGGTGTTAATCCAATGTCGGCTTTGTTAACAGAACGTATCTGGAGATAGTGCATTGGTAGGTTTTTGAAAGGAAGGACTTTGCATTGTATCGTTATTGTTTACTGGTGTTTTGTTAACAAGAAGGATATTGTTTTAGCTACTCACTGGGTGTTAGTGCTTGTGCTAACTTTATGGAACTTGTTTTTGTTTACATATCTCCTGGTGTTACGACATTATTGTATTTTGTTTACATATATGATCTGGTGTAGCGTTACTGCTGACGCTGATATGTCGGACTGACCTCACAGTAGTAAACGTGTTACAGTAATATTGTTTTTGTTTACAGATAGGATCTGGTGTAGCGTTACTGCTGACGCTGATAT
>NW_018405162.1:9885-34434 GCF_002113885.1 Mizuhopecten yessoensis
ATACTGACAGAAGTCCTGTGTGATCAATGGATTATCACATAACTGAATACTGACAGAAGTCCTGTGTGATCAATGGATTATCACATATCTGAATACTGACAGAAGTCATGTGTGATCAATGGATGACCACATAACTAAATACTGACAGAAGTCCTATGTGATCAATGGATTATCACATAACTGGATACTGACAGACGTCCTGTGTGATCAATGGATAACCACATAACTGGATACTGACAGAAGTCCTATGTGATCAATGGATGACCACATAACTGAATACTGACAGAAGTCCTGTGTGATCAATGGATTATCACATAACTGAATACTGACAGAAGTCCTGTGTGATCAATGGATTATCACATATCTGAATACTGACCAGTCATGTGTGATCAATAGATTCTAATATTTCTTGCATCGTAAAACACGTATATCTTGCATTATCTTACGTATATAGGATAACTTACTCGTTCCAACATCTGACGTATATAGTATAACTTATTTGTTACAATATTTGACGTGTACAATATAACTTATTCGTTACATTATCTGACGTTTATAGTATAACTTATTCGTTACAAGATCTGACGTGTATAGTATAACTTATTCGTGACAAGATCTGACGTGTACAGTATAACTTATTCGTTACAATATCTGACGCATATAGTATAACTTATTTGTTACAATATTTGACGTGTACAATATAACTTATTCGTTACATTATTTGACGTATATAGTATATCTTATTGGTAACAATATTTGACGTGTATAGTATAACTTATTCGATACAAGATCTGACGTGTACAGTATAACGTATTCGTTACAATATCTGACGTATATAGTATAACTTATTTGTTACAATATCTGACGTTTATAGTATAACTTATTCGTTACATTATCTGACGTATATAGTATATCTTATTCGTAACAATATTTGACGTGTATAGTATAACTTATTCGTTACAAGATCTGACGTGTACAGTATAACGTATTCGTTACAAGATCTGACGTATATAGTATAACTTATTCGTTACAATATCTGACGTGTACAGCATAACGTATTCGTTATAAGATCTGAAATGTATAGCATAACTTATTCGTTACAAGATCTGACGTGTACAGTATAATGTATTCGTTACAATATCTGACGAATATAGTATAACTTATTCGTTACATTATCTGACGTGTACAGTATAACTTATTCGTTACAAGATCTGACGTGTACAGTATAACTTATTCGTTACAAGATCTGACGTGTATAGTATAACCTATTCGTTACAAGATCTGACGTGTATAGTATAACTTATTCGTTACAATATTTGACGTGTACAGTATAACTTATTCGTTACATTATCTGACGTGCACAGTATAACTTATTCGTTACAAGATCTGACGTTTATAGTATAACGTATTCGTTACAAGATCTGACGTATATAATATAACTTATTCGTTACATTATCTGACGTGTATAGTATAACTTATTCGTTAAAATATTTGACGTATATAGTATAACTTTTTCGTTACAATATCTGACGTATATAGTATAACTTATTCGTTACAAGATCTGACGTTTATAGTTTAACTTATTGGTTACACTATCTGACGTATATAGTATAACGTATTCGTTACAATATCCGACGTATATAGTATAACGTATTCTTTACAATATCTGACGTGTACAGTATAATTATTCGTTACAAGATCTGACGTGTACAGTATAATTATTCGTTACAAGATCTGACGTGTACAGTATAATTATTCGTTACAAGATATGACGTGTACAGTATAATTATTCGTTACAAGATATGCCGTGTACAGTATAACTTATTCATTACAAGATCTGACGTGTACAGTATAACGTATTCGTTAAAATATTTGTCGTATATAGTATAACGTATTCGTTAAAATATTTGTCGTATATAGTATAACTTATTCGTTACATTATCTGACGTATATAGTATAACTTATTCGTAACAATATTTGAGGTGTATAGTATAACTTATTCGTTACAATATTTGAAGTGTATAGTATAACGTATTCGTTACAATATTTGACGTGTACAGTATAACTTATTCGTTACAAGATATGACGTGTACAGTATAACTTATTCGTTACAAGATCTGACGTGTACAGTATAACTTATTCGTTACAATATCTGACGTGTACAGTATAACTTAATTAATACAATATTTGACGTGTACAGTATAACGTAATTAGTTTAATTCTTTATTTATTTTACGAGGATTGCAAACAGCCCGAAGGCTACTAGATGCTCTCCTCAACATATATCAAACATACAATATGGACAATTAGACAAAAGACGTACAAATGTCGCACACACTTGCACTCACACACACACACATTACAGAGAGAGAGAGAGAATCTGTTCGAATTTACGATATATTCAACAACATGGTCAAATAATGTTTTGTTCTCAATTTCGTTTAGAGTTTCTAATCCACATAAAATTATTTTGACAAGAACATTTGGCATGAGCTCTACAATAAGGTTGGAATTGATATTTGGAGCGAATATATGACAAACAGCACGGAGCATATTGGAACGGATTCGGTTATATTTTGGACAAAGTAAAAAGAAATGACTTATTCGTTACATACTACGTTTTATACTATAACTTATTGGTTACATTATCTGACGTATATAGTATAACTTATTTGTTAAAATATTTGACGTGTATAGTATAACTTATTCGTTACAAGATCTGACGTGTACAGTATAACTTATTCGTTACAAGATCTGACGTGTATAGTATAACTTATTCGTTACAATATTTGTCGTGTTTAGTAAAACTTCTTCTTTACAATATCTGACGTGTTTAGTATAACTTTTTCATTACAATATCTGACGTATGACTGAATTTATTTGTTATTTTCTATTTAATGTACATGATATTGACAAGGTAATATACCAAGGGAGTGGGGACATTGAGACATTTGAAAAAACATTGGAATCATGGTCGAATATTTTCATACCCTAAAGCTAAAAATGCTACAAGCCTATACTATCTTATTTTAAATCCTCTACGGGTAAAGAAATTAATTAACCTAGCTGAAACCCGAGAATATTCGAGAACTATATATAATATATATAACATCAATTAAGTATATATTTACATATAGTATTGAATATTCTAAATTATATATGTATATACATTTGTATATAGGTATATGATATTCTATATGCAAAATGCTGTGATATGAAACTGATGATTGACAAATAATCTTATAAAATTAAAAAGAACTCACATGAAATATATAACTATGTGTATACATGTTTATGTTACACGGTTTGTTTGTGAATGTTTATGCATGTATGTATGCACGGATGGATATATTTGTACATTCCTAGGCATGGAGTGGATATATGTGTATATGTGTGCATATCTGTGTACATGCATGCGTGTATGCATGGATATGGGTATATATGTTTGAGCATGCATATATGTATGTATGCATTCTCGATTTACACATGCATATATGTTCTGATGACTCCCCTTGTAATAATGCTGTGTAGTAATGAAACAGTTTAGAGTGACATATACTGAAGTATCCTTTTGGTTTGGATTATTGCATAAACTACATGTATTGATTTATGCTACGTTTATGCATGCATGTATGAATGTGTGTATGTTTACAATATTTTCATATGTCATGTATGTGTGTATGTATCCTGAGTAAATGTGTTCAGTATAAATATGTGTGTGGCTGTGTGTTCGGGCTCTCACAATATATCGGAAAACTGGTATATCGCAATACACGGGTATATTGTATTGTACAGAGATGAAATATTGCTGTATCTAAATATATTCTTAAAGCTGATTTTCATGTATCTCAATCTGCTTGGTGATCTAATTTTGCAAATTACTACAAATTCTAACAGATATTCCAATCAGCATACAAAAGGCTTTTAATAATGGTGGGAATTAGTTTTGTATTCGATAATTGGTTTGAAAAATAACTTAACTCCATGTGATCCATATTATATATGATTACGTTTGATAACATTCTGACTACAACTTATCATATAATCGAGCACATCTTTCCTATGACAAAATATCGGGATACGCAATATATTCATACTGTATTGCGATATATCGTGATTCACTCTTGGTATATTATGTATGTATGTATGTATGTATGTATGTATGTGTGTGTGTGTGTGTGTGTGTGTGTGTGTGTGTGTGTGATGTTTGTGTATATTGATATTACTATGTAAAATGTATATGTATGTTTGTCTTTATTACTGGTAACGTCACTAAATGTTATATAAAGATTCATAAAATTATATACTATATCTGTTCTTTTTAATCCATACATTAAGTAACTTTACAATAGTTGGTATGCAAACATCTTGTTACAGTAACTTCATATATATTAACGTTGCGGTAACTAAAAAACATAAAAAGGGCGTACCAATAAGGGGTCTAAAGTGGTCCCTTATCTAAACCATATATTAACGGTACGGTAATTAAAAATCATAAAAAAGGCGTACCAATAAGTGGTATAAAGTGGCCCCTTATCTAAACCATATATTAACGTTAAGGTAATTAAAAATCATAAAAGGGCGTACCAATAAGTGGTCAAAAGTGGCCCCTTATCTAAACCATATATTAACGTTACGGTAATTAAAAATCATAAAAGGGCGTACCAATAAGTGGTCTAAAGTGGTCCCTTATCTAAACCATATATTAACGTTACGGTAACTAAAAATCATAAAAAGGGCGTACCAATAAGTGGTCTAAAGTGGCCCCTTATCTAAACCATATTCTCTTCATGTCTTGACATTTCTTTCATGCACAGTTCCGCTAAGATCATTTTTTTAGACCTGAACGACAGTTTTACGACTAGTGTTGGACTTTCCTTTCAGTTTGAACGTCGTTTCATCCTTTTTTCTGCGATGAAGTCACGAACTCATTCGCGGACAATCAAAAGTCGTCTGTGTGGGCAGCTGATCACAGTTACTTAAACAAAGAAGCATGCACAGCCATGGCCAATTGTAGGAAATTGATTGGATTCTCTCAGCCAGACAGTGACGCAATAATTCATTTGGAGAGATGGCAATTGTTTGCCACTCTAAAATGGACTTGATGGAAAGGCCAATTTTGTCCCTCCTTCTATTTATTAAGATAAAAAGCCCCCCCCCCCCCCCCCCAACACACACACTTTAAAATGGCCACTGCTTAGTCTATATGTTGTCATTAAACACTATACATTTTACACATCAACTGAATTAAATGCGTTATTGCTATGTTATTTTATACACAACTGTAAATTGGCGTAAATAGGAAGAACATTTTAATGATCTTGGTGATATTTCAATATAATCCTTTATATGAAATAGTCGTTGATATAGGTTATAGGATACTTGTGTATTAAACACAGTATAGATAATGTCATGACAAAGATAGTGTACTCGACAACTTAATGATAATACAATTATCATGAATGAGAGCTTCATTGAGAACTTTACAACTGACGCCATGCTTTAATTAAAAAGCACAAATAATTCAGTATCCTTAACAGCGAACTAAGGTATTATTTTGTATGTGTAAGGGGGGATAACAGTTACGAAAACCGCCATAACATAAACTTGTTTCGCTTGTTTTCTAGCCTCCGTTGCCTCCTGTCTTGTGGTGTGTGCTGCCTTGGGGGAAACCCTATGTCCGGTCATTGTTGGCAACGTAAGTAGTGTTGTTCTATTTATGAACGAGGATCATTCAATATATCATGGCAATAGTGTCCGGATTGTCATGTATGATGTATATAGTTTGATATTTCTATTTCAATCCGTCAAAGTATCCCCCGTAGTGGAAACGCACTTTTGCAATCGTGCTATCAATGCATAAATGCTTCGCGCGAGTCTCCCCCCAGTATACTGGCAGGACACCGGCTGATTGCACTACCCAGAGCACTCCCTAAAGGCAGACGGTACCAAAAAGCATTACCTTTAGTAAAGGAAACAGGAAATAGTCACAGGGACTTAGATTTAGTAAACAGAGTGGGTGTTCAATCTATCTCTTGCTTCAAAATCGCCCGTACAATATTACTTTTAAGGGCTGAGGCATGGTCATGGATTAGCTGGATGCCATTAACCCCTTTACTAGGACGTTTTGTTTTACGACGTCAGCTTCAGTGATGTGTGTCTGAAAAACTTGGCAGTGATATCCCCCCCCCCATCATTGCACGGTATCTAAGCCATATGCCCACTAGAATTGAAAAAAATAATACGGCATACACAACTTTTTTGGCGCTTTTGATACCTCTTGCAGTCACTGGCCTTTCTTGATTTCTCATGAATTGATTGTTTCAGTGTTATTACTATTTTCAGCTGTTTGTGTCGTTTGGGCCTCCTAGTTTCCTGGTGTTTTGTCTAATTATCGTGGTGATTGCCATGCTGGTTTACTGGGGTCTCTATGCGGTGGGACGTGGAACACATAAGTTTCAAGGTGAGGATGTTTTCTTTACACTCCGGCCTTATTAACTGAACCATGGTCAAGGTGAGACTGTTTTCTGTATACTCCAGCCTTATTAACCGAACCTTTGTCAAGATGAGACTGTTTTCTGTATACTCCAGCCTTATTACCCGAACCTTGGTTAAGGTGACAATGTTTTCTGTATCCTCCGGCCTTATTAACCGAACCATCGTCAAGGTGAGACTGTTTTCTGTATACTCCTGCCTTATTAACTGAACCTTGGTCAAGGTGAGACTGTTTTCTGTATACTCCTGCCTTATTAACCGAACCTTGGTTAAGGTGACAATGTTTTCTGTATCCTCCGGCCTTATTAACCGAACCATCGTCAGGGGGAGACTGTTTTCTGTATACTCCAGCCTTATTAACCGAACCTTGGTCAAGGTGAGACTGTTTTTTGTATACTCCAGCCTTATTAACCGAACCTTTGTCAAGATGAGACTGTTTTCTGTATACTCCAGCTTTATTAACCGAACCATCGTCAAGGTGAGACTGTTTTCTGTATACTCGAGCCATATTAACCGAACCATCGTCAAGGTGAGAATGTTTTCTGTATACTCCAGCCTTATTAACCGAACCTTGGTCAAGGTGAGGATGTTTTCTGTAAACTCCAGCCTTATTAACTGAACCATCGTCAAGGTGAGACTGTTTTCTGTATACTCCAGTCTTATTAACCGAACCTTGGTCAAGGTGAGACTGTTTTCTGTATACTCCAGCCTTATTAAGTAAACCATTGTCAAGGTGAGACTGTTTTCTGTATACTCCAGCCTTAATAACCGAACCTTGGTCAAGGTGAGACTGTTTTCTGTACACTCCAGCCTTATTAACTGAACCATCGTCAAGGTGAGGATGTTTTCTGTATACTCCAGCCTTATTAACCGAACCTTGGTTAAGGTGAGAATGTTTTCTGTATACTCCGGCCTTATTAACCGAACCATCGTCAAGGTGAGACTGTTTTCTGTATTCTCCGGCCATATTAACTCAACCATTGTCAAGGTGAGGATGTTTTCTGTTTACTCGAGCCTTATTAACTAAACCATCGTCAAGATGAGACAGTTTTCTGTATACTCCGGCCTTATTAACCGAACCATCGTCAAGGTGAGACTGTTTTCTGTATACTCCGGCCATATTAACTGAACCATTGTCAAGGTGAGGATGTTTTCTGTTTACTCGAGCCTTATTAACTAAACCATCGTCAAGATGAGACAGTTTTCTGTATACTCCGGCCTTATTAACCGAACCATCGTCAAGGTGAGACTGTTTTCTGTATACTCCGGCCTTATTAACCGAACCATCGTCAAGGTGGGGATGCTTTCTGTATACTCCGGCCTTATTACACGAACCATCGTCAAGGTGAGAATGTTTTCTGAATACTCCGGCCTTATTAAACGAACCATCGTCAAGGTGAGGATGTTTTCTGTATACTCCGGCCTTATTACACGAACCATCGTCAAGGTGGGGATGTTTTCTGTATACTCCGGCCTTATTACACGAACCATCGTCAAGGTGAGACTGTTCTCTGTATACTCCAGCCTTATTAACCGAACCTTGGTCAAGGTGAGACTGTTTTCTGTAAACTCCAGCCTCATTAACTGAACCATCGTCAAGGTGAGGATGTTTTCTGTATCCTCCAGCCTTATTAACCGAACCTTGGTCAAGGTGAGAATGTTTTCTGTATACTCCGGCCTTATTAACCGAACCATCGTCAAGGTGGGGATGTTTTCTGTATACTCCGGCCTTATTACACGAACCATCGTCAAGGTGAGAATGTTTTCTGAATACTCCGGCCTTATTAAACGAACCATCGTCAAGGTGAGGATGTTTTCTGTATACTCCGGCCTTATTACACGAACCATCGTCAAGGTGGGGATGTTTTCTGTATACTCCGGCCTTATTACACGAACCATCGTCAAGGTGAGACTGTTTTCTGTATACTCCTGCCTTATTAACCGAACCTTGGTCAAGGTGAGACTGTTTTCTGTAAACTCCAGCTTTATGAACTGAACCATCGTCAAGGTGAGACTGTTTTCTGTAAACTCCAGCCTTATTAACTGAACCATCGTCAAGGTGAGACTGTTGTCTGTATACTCCGGCCATATTAACCGAACAATCGTCAAGGTGAGACTGTTTTCTGTATACTCCAGCCTTATTAACCGAACCTTGGTCAAGGTGAGACTGTTTTCTGTAAACTCCAGCCTTATTAACCGAACCATCGTAAAGTTGAGACTGTTTTCTGTTTACTCCAGCCTTATTAAGTAAACCATCGTTAGCCAGGGGTCTAGTCCTGTTTAAAACTAGTCCTTATAGTCGGTCATAAAGTCAATTCCTCTTTGAGTGGTACTCTGTTTTTTTTCAAGAGGATAAAGGTTGCTTATATTATATGGAGAGAAATGTAGGACTATTTCAGCAAATTTAAATTAAATTGTCACTTCCACTAAAGTAGAATGTTGACAATTTAAGAAAGATTTGGATGTGGTTTGAATAAATAATTGACGACAATGCTTTCCTTTCCATGGACGATATTTATATATATTGATTTTGTTTTACTAAGAACATGGCATGGAGTCGTTCCTGTGGTTACCGGGATACAAAAAACGTAAAGGAGGGGAGAACACTCTCATCAAACCTGCCGCAGTTAAGTACTACTCTCGAATGGCAGAGGACGGGATGGTAGAGGGGACGGATAAGATGGAACTTGACCCCGTCACCAGGCCACCTACGGACTACGACACGAGCAGTTATCTTCCGGACACATCAATGAAAACAATGCACTGACAGTTAAAGCAGATAGAAAATTTAGTGAAAACATTCCGAATAGAAACAGTTTGATCTCACAAGTATATCAAATGAATAGCTATTCCCTCATATAACTGTGTGATAATTAGAGAAAACAATTGTTATCGTTCATTTTGTTTGTATTTTACATGGAAAAGCATGTTTCTTTCGACAATATATAAACCTTGGTAATACGGATACAATCCTTAGCTCATATAGGAATATGATGCATTAGTAACGCTTTAATCGTTGCTAGGGTCTTGATGCATTATTGACTTTGTAATCGTTGCTAGGGTCTAGATGAGTTATTGACTTTGTAATCGTTGCTAGGGTCTAGATGCATTATTGACTTTGTAATCGTTGCTAGGGCCTAGATGCATTATTGACTTTGTAATCGTTGCTAGGGTCTAGATGCATTATTGACTTTTTAATCGTTGATAGGGTCTAGATGAATTATTGACTTTGTAATCGTTGCTAGGGTCTAGATGCATGATGTCAATAACTCATTGTTGTGATTTGAGTATACATGCAGATGTCGCTAACTGTGTTCCGGCAAAACCGGATAAAACTCGACCAGAGTTATCAATATATGTTTGTGTTGCATAAACTGACAATTGTTCATATTTGATGACATAATATTATCTTACGTGATTGTGTTAAAGACAAACGTTTGATTATAATGGATTTATATAATAGAGAAGATTGGGTAATTTATTGTGATATTAGTTTGTAAAGTAATTTATTATATAGTGAGAGTAACTCTATTTCTGCGCTTGCGTCATTATTTTGAAAGGCTTTTTATTCGCAAATACTAAAATTCGCTAATGAGATGATTTTATTGCAAGGTTAATGGTTATTAAATCTGATAATAATATTTGAAAAAGATTTCAAAATGATGACCCCTGTGAAATAGCGGGAATTTCAATGTCGTGCGAAAGTTGAAAGGTCAATGTCTAAATATATGTTTTACAGTGGGCCCTCGTTTATAATAAATTGTTTGATTAAAAATTTGAGGGGAATTAAGTTAACAATGGAGTGATAGCAAGTAAACATACTATTCATTTTCTTTTCTTTTTGGAGTATTGAACTATTTATAGCTTGTTTAATAAATTATTTATGTTTAATAACGTATTATTATTATAGTTTGTTGTGGGACCACTATAGTCTGTTTTGTTACTTGTGATTGTTATGAAGAGACCACTATAGCCTGTTTGTTACTTGTGTGTGCTATGAAAGGACTAAACTAGTCTGTTTGTTACTTGTGTGTGCTACATGTATGAAGGAACCACTATAGCCTGTTTGTTACTTGTGTGTGCTACATGTATGAAGGAACCACTATAGCCTGTTTGTTACTTGTGTGTGCTACATGTATGAAGGAACCACTATAGCCTGTTTGTTACTTGTGTGTGCTATGAAAGGACTACACTAGTCTGTTTGTTACTTGTGATTGCTATGAAGGGACCGCTATAGTCTGTTACTTGTGTGTGCTATGAAGGGACCGCTTTAGTCTGTTTTGTTACTTGTGTGTGCTATGAAGATACCGCTTTAGTCTGTTTTGTTACTTATGGGTGATATGGAGGGACCGCTATTGTCCAGTTAGTTATTTAGGTATGGCAGGAAGGGACCGCTAATGCAAACATCTCCAATAATTTGTTTGCCTTTTTTTACATGGGACACACATGCACACAATCACCCATAAATGCACATGCACGTTCGTGCACGCACTCACATATTCCAATTAAATATTTGCTGTTAGGTTTTGATTTCTTTTAATTTTGAAATGTTAATCCCTTTTATTGAGTACACGTCCCTTTAGTATTGAAAAAGAAAACTGGTTAAAATCTGGTTTTCTTTTTGCAAAACAACCCTGATCACTCCAAAAATCTTTGAATACAGAAACAAATACAGAATGTTTCATGATCCCCAGACCTTAAACTGGCATCCGTCTGTCGTTTGTTTGAACATGACATATGCAAGTCATTTGTCTGGCATTGTTAAATTTTAAATAGAGGGCGTAAACTACAAAAATATATGTATTTATATTGCTTACTGTTAATCGCTACTACTGACACAAATAACAGGTGACTCGTTTTTGACTCGGTATTACTGAAACAACATTACAGGTGACTCCTTATTGACTCGCTATAACTGACACAATTGTACAGATGAATCGTTATTGACTCGGTATTACTGACGCAATATTACAGGTGACTCGTTATTGACTCGGTATTACTGACAAAACATTACAGGTGAATCGTTATTGACTCGGTATTACTGTCACAACTGTACGGGTGAGTCGTCATTGAGTCGGTATTACTGTCACAACATTACAGGTGAATCGTTATTGACTCGGTATTACTGTCACAACTGTACGGGTGAGTCGTCATTGACTCGGTATTACTGTCACAACATTACAGGTGACTCGTTATTGACTCGCTTTTACTGTCACAACTGTACGGATGAATCGTTACTGACTCGCGATTACTTACACAACATTACTGGGAATCATTATTACTGACTCAACATTGATGGTGAATTGTTATGAATTTGCTATTGCTTAGGTGCAATATTTAACACAGATTTCTTTAAATGGCATACAAATAGTGTACATGTTAAAAACCTTGCAACGGCATAATATAATCAATATATAATGTTGAGAGAAATGGCTACTATGACAATACTCCTTCAAATGTTCCCCACGTTTTCATAACATAACTCCCTCGGTTTTCCCACCTCATTATTATAATGATTATTTTAAGGTTTTCAATGTTATTATTACAATGATCCCTAAAGATTGGTTTTCAATGTAATTATTACAATGATCACTTAAAGATTGGTTTTCAATGTTATTATTACAATGATCACTTAAAGATTGGTTTTCAATGTAATTATTACAATGATCACTTAAAGATTGGTTTTCAATGTTATTATTACAATGATCCCTTAAAGATTGGTTTTCAATGTTATTATTACAATGATCACTTAAAGATTGATTTTCAATGTTATTATTGCAATGATCCCTTACAGATTGGTTTTCAACATTATTATTACAATGATCACTTAAAGATTGATTTTCAATGTTATTATTACAATGATCCCTTACAGATTGGTTTTCAGTATTATTATTACAATAATCACTTAAAGATTGGTTTTCAATGTTATTATTACAATGATCCCTTACAGATTGGTTTTCAATGTTATTATTACAATGATCCCTTAAAGATTGGTTTTCAATGTTATTATTACAATGATCCGTTAAAGATTGGTTCTCAACGTTATTGTTTCAATTCCTCGTTAAAGTTTTCCACGATGTGCAATATGTCTACATACGTGTTTAGTTATTGAGTCTTTCACTCTCAGCATCCAGTAAATTCATAGTCATGCTACTGCTAATGTTGTTATTAAAGACATCTTGATGATATCGTCCTTTCCCATTGCTGTTTTACAGCAGACTACATTGATAATTGGTGTCAAGTTTTAGTTCCGTTAAGGAGACTTCAACACTTTATTTTGTTTAAACTATTCAAACGTATGATGGATTGGTCTTATTGTTATGTTTCAATGAATACAAGCAACTTTATAGTAATATATTCTGTATTTGTTCGTGTATAAGGAACATATCAGCAACCCTTATTTCATTCCATGCTATCGATCATAGCAATATATGTAAGAAGTTTGGCCTTTCAGCTGATTCGCTGAAGTGTAAATCAGTTGAGAAAAAATAACAACTGAAAATGTCATAAAGCTTATCAATAGACTGCCATTTCTATCCAATATCATATCGCTTCATGCTACATTTACGTTAAATGTTTTTTACTTTTCAAAAGGGTCATGCGTTGAAATTTCAATAGCGTAACCTTTGTCTTTTGTGCTGCTAAAGTTGATACAATTAAAAAAAAGTGTCAAATAATAAGTAATATTACTTTCTTAGATAGTTAATGAGAAAGTAAAGAAATCATGTTACGAACAAGGACAAAAACAGAAATCAGAGATGATAAAAAACACGAACCAAAACGATAGAAACAAAAGGATTATTATTATAAACACAACAAAAGGATTATTATTATAAACACAACAAAATGATTATTATTATAAACACAACAAAAGGATGATTATTATAAACACAACAAAAGGATTATTATTATAAACACAACAAAAGGATGATTATTATAAACACAACAAAAGGATTATTATTATAAACACAACAAAAGGATGATTATTATAAACACAACAAAAGGATTATTATTATAAACACAACAAAAGGATGATTATTATAAACACAACAAAAGGATTATTATTATAAACACAACAAAAGGATGATTATTATAAACACAACAAAAGGATTATTATTATAAACACAACAAAAGGATGATTATTATAAACACAACAAAAGGATTATTATTATAAACACAACAAAAGGATGATTATTATAAACACAACAAAAGGATTATTATTATAAACACAACAAAAGGATGATTATTATAAACACAACAAAAGGATTATTATTATAAACATAACAAAAGGATTATTATTATAAACACAACAAAAGGATTATTATTATAAACACAACAAAAGGATGATTATTATAAACACAACAAAAGGATTATTATTATAAACACAACAAAAGGATGATTATTATAAACACAACAAAAGGATTATTATTATAAACACAACAAAAGGATTATCATTATAAACATAAAAAAGGATAATCATTATGAACACAACGATAGGATTATCATTATAAACACAACAAAAGGATGATTATTATAAACACAACAAAAGGATTATCATTATGAACACAACAAAAGGATCATCATTATAAACATAACAAAAGGATTATCATTATGAACACAACAAAAGGATTATTATTATAAACACAACAAAAGGATGATTATTATAAACACAACAAAAGAATTATCATTATGAACAGAACAAAAGGATTATCATTATAAACATAACAAAAGGATAATCATTATGAACACAACGATAGGATTATCATTATAAACACAACAAAAGGATGATTATTATAAACACAACAAAAGGATTATTATGATAAACTTAACAAAAGGATGATTATTATAAACATAACAACCGGATGATTAATATAAACACAACAACAGTATTATCATTATAAACATAACAAAAGGATAATCATTATGAACACAACGATAGGTTTATCATTATAAACACAACAAAAGGATTATCATTATGAACACAACAAAAGGATTATTATTATAAACATAACAACCGGATGATTAATATAAACACAACAACAGTATTATCATTATAAACACAACAAAAGGACGATTATTATAAACACAACAAAAGGATTATTATTATAAATAATACAAGGATAATTATTATAAACACAACAAAGGAATTATCATTATGAACACAACAAAAGGATGATCATTATAAACACAACAAAAGGATTATCATTATGAGCACAACAAAAAGATGATCATTATAAACACAACAAAAGGATTATCATTAAAAACATAACAAACGGATTATTATTGTAAACAACAAAAGGATAATTATTAAAAAAAATCATCAAACCAACCACAGGAAACATCAGACGGCCAGGAAGGACAAGATCGTCTTGATAATTCTGTAAAAAACCCAGCTGGTAGACATTAAAGTATGGTAGTTAGACGTCAGATGAGAATGACAGAACTCATGCACGATATTTGGTTGCTAAAATAGAAAATCGTTAATTACTAGCTTATTAGACAACATCTAACCAGAACATTTGGTTTTGAATAACGCATACATGTTTAATTAAATTTTCGATACTAATTCCGAAAAGAAAATCTTTCATGAAATTGTTTTCATATCGACATGTTGATAGGAATAATAAAGGAATATTAAAAAAATCAATACATTGAAAAGTTACAAAATAAGGAAAGTAATTGAAGATTGCGAACGAAAGCGAAAACATTGATTCATACAATTTACTCAGCACAAAACCGTGTAAATAACGAAGCGACCCAATTATTGCAACCCTTTTGTATAGAAAATGGCAGATATGTTTTCAGAACTACTAGCTTGAATGCGAGATACTGACTTCGGAGATAACAGAGACGGAGAAGCAAATATGATGTTATATTAAATTATTGAAAATTGTTACTATAAAGAATAGTTGTATATTGCATGCTAAATCCTTTTCTATAAATCATTGACATTATTAGCGCCAAACCAGGTGATAGGTGTGTACGAGACCAGCAGAGCAACTTGGCACATTGTAGTATGAAAGTTTGTTCTGGTTTTCCTCGAACCAGCCCATTTGTCATATCCCATTATAAAGATCTGTCATACTCGAGCTGTCAATAAAAATCATTAACAAAGTTCTTTGTCAGTGTGTTGTTTTAACAAGTGTGTATCTCAGCACGTCAGATCACGGTCGGCAAACTTAACATATTGTCATGGAGTACTGTTGGTAAAGTATAATGTACCACTGTATTAGTGATCAGTATAATAATGAAGACGAGTTCCCCTCAGAGAATCTGTGACGGGAGTACAACCTCGGCAGTTATTGTGTGTCCTTTTACTTTCAATCATTCGAATTTTGAACAACTATAATACTTTTAAATACTTGCATTTTGCTGGGCAGTGAAGTAGGTCATACCTGCGCACATTTCGCAAAATCCATTAAACGGCTTTTTAAAAGTTCAAATTATCTAACATTAATTTTTATTTACTTAATACTTCATTGGCATTAAGTAATTTGGAAAATATTGCTATTTTAACACAAACAAATTATGTAATAACAAACAAGATGGGAACTGCTACCTGAATACTTTGGTAAGTTAATCAATACTAGTGTGTACAATATAGTTTTCATTTCATTCAGCGACATTTTCTTAATACTTCAATGATTTAATATTGCAATCTCTTTTGTTTTAGTCATAAACAACATTTGAAACAATTGAGACAATATAAAATGACTGATAGCGTAGCACCTTGCAGCATGCATCTTAACTCACTAAATAATTCAGTCACTGCAGTACCGAGGATGTTGGAACTTCACTTTAAGGATCTGTAACCTGTAAAACTGTCACTTTATTATTTACGCTCAGACAACTGTCTTATTCAAAATCTAGATACTGAATCTTTATTTTAATATTGTATATAACATTGTTTGGTGGTGGTGCCAAGATTTACAGAATTATATAAAAGCAAATTTAAAGGCAAATGCTTTACTATTATCAAAAACATGTATGAAAATATAAAACCATGTGTAGAATTAAAAACACCAAGTCTGAGTTATTTCCTTGTCTAGTTGGTGTAAGGCAGGGCAAAATCTTTCCCCTTTTTTATTTTCTATCTACCTTAATGACACGGAAGACTTTTTTAGAGCCAATAGGTCACCCCCCTTAGAACAGTTGAAAGATAAATTTCAGACTGAGCTGAATATGTTTATGGATCTGTTGGTCCCGTTATTCGCTGACGATAAAATTCTTCTTTCTGATACTGCTGAAGGTTTGCAAAATGCTCTTAACGTTTTTCAGAAGTACTGTGATATATGGAAATTAGAAGTTAATGTGAAGAAAACAAAAATACTTGTATTCTGTAAACGCAAATCTAATAATAACCATGCATTTAGAATTAACGGTAAAGTTATAGAAGAAGTGGACAATTTCAGCTATCTGGGTGTGACTTTTAATTACAATGGTAGCTTTTTAAAATTTAAACAAAAGCTTTGTGAGCAAGCCCAAAATTCCATTTTTTCTGTGTATCGTAATATAAAAAATCAACATCTTCCATTAGACTTGCAACGTAAATTATTTCATACCCTAGTTAGTCCTATATTGTTATATGGATCTGAAATATGGGGTTAGGAAAATATCAAAATAGTGGAACAAACTCATTTGATATTTTGCAGACGAATTTTGGGCCTGAGAACTTCGACTCCAAACTTTATGGTATATGGTGAATTAGGTCAATATCCACTTGAGATAGCTGTTAATTTGAGAATGATGACTTTTTATAACTCACTCTTAACGAACACCTCTAAACTTATTTGCCATATGTATAGGTTAATGTTCAAACTTCAAGCCAATAATTTGTGTAAGTTTAAATGGTTAGAATATATAAAAATGTGATTTGATGAAGTCGGACTTATAAAACAGGAACCTATTAGTAAATATTATATTAAAAACACTGTTAAACACATTTTTATTGATCAATTTTTACAAAGATGGCATGCAAACATTCAAAATTCATCACGAGGTGAACTCTATGGTAATTTTAAGAAGAAACATGTACTTGAGCCTTTTTTGACTCGCCGTTCTGAGAAAAACAGATCAATATTATGCAAATTTAGATGTTCTAATATGAAATTTCCCATTGAAACGGGTAGGTGGCATAATATCCAAAACCAAGACCGAAAATGCACTGTATGTAAAAATGAGATAGGCGGCGAATTTCACTATTTATTCAAATGTACAAATTTAATAATTGTAGAGCTTAGAGAAAAATATGTTCCTCTGTATCATAGAAAAAATCCGTCTCAAATTAAAATGAATGTAACACGACAGTATTAAATGGACTTTGTCTTTTGTTGGAAAAAAATAACAAACTGCTGTAATATGTATCATGATTACTGTTTTGTGAACTTACCATCCATTTTATCATCACATGTGTATTATTATACTCTGATACCTCATGTTGTACATTTTAATGTATCTGAGGAAAACCAATAAACTTGTAAACTTGTAAACAGAGCGTTACAGCTGTAAGGCATAACATACACTGTATTTAAGTACTTTATCAAAGAATGATATATTATTGTATCTGAAAGAACACATTGATTGCCAGCTGTTGTCCGGGGATAGAGTTTGCAAGCAATACAGGGATAAATATCACCAATAAAAGGTTCTGAATCTACATTTACTGGTACCAAAGATTGGAATTTACTTCCTGAAAACATCAAAAGTTTAAATAATAAATTAACTTTTAAATATAAGGTGAAGAGTCATTTACAGAAGCTTATGAAAGGAAAACAAGAAAGTGAATACATGTATTTTTAATATGATTCTATGTTTTTAGATTATTTGAATATTTTACTGTATGTTTCACATTTAAATAGAGAAAAGTATTATGTGTACTTTTAAACTGACCATCATGTTTAAATGGAAAAGCAGTTTAATTTTAATGAATGATGTCCACAAATGTATCAAATAATGTATAACACCAATACTCAATTTTAAAATTGTACTTTAGTTTCTTTTAAAGGACCCCAATGGAAATAAGCTTTTAGCTTTTTGGGTTATCCTAGGTAAAAGGCTGCAATTTAGATAAAAAACAATCTATTGATCTCATATATTAACCAGTGCTTAAGGTTGTTATTTTAAGATAGAAGTACTTTTGTTAATATTGTACTTTACTCTACTCTGTTTATGTACTGTAATATGCCTATTTTTACCTGAATAAATATTATTATTATTAACTATACCTTGAGGTAAATATGAAAACTTTAAATTTAAGTCGTCATAAACATAAAATAATTATAATGTATAAGATAATAAACCGCTTAACACCTGACTATCTTTATAATATTATTGTACCTTTTACTTATAATGCTAATAACCCATATGGATTAAGACATACTAGATTCTTTAATGTACCTCAAGCTCGAACTCATATCTACAACATTAGTTTCTTTTCTGATACAATGAACTTATGGAACTTATTAGATTCTTCTATAGCATCTGCTAATTCCCTTACTTCGTTCAAATATAAACTAAAAAACTATTATAATAATCAAGTAGATAATATTTCCCTGATCTTTAAACAGTGCAATCCTAGGAATCTTAATGTTATACTTTGTCAAATCAGGCACAAAGCAAGTGCCTTAAACTATGATAAATTTACAGACCACCTTATTCAAGATGGCAGTTGTTTTTGTGGAGCACCGCGTGAAGATGCTGATCATTTTTTCTTTTTCTGTTCAAATTATTCTGATTTCAGACTGGATTTTTATGAAATATATAATGTAGTTGGATTTATTAGTCTGAAATTACTTACATCAGGAGATAATGAGCTATTAGCAGAAACTAATGATTATATATTATCTAAAGTTGAGAAATTTATTGATTTAACTAATTTATTCATCTAACTCGAATATGATAAGTATATTTTTATTAAATACTTCCCGTTATATCAATCTGCTTCGAGAATGTGTGTGTGTGCGTGCGTGTGTGTGTGTGCACCACATTAAAATATAAACTGTGATTTGTCATATAATGTAATATATTTACATTTGCATGGCATTGTCACTATATAGCCTCTTTGAAAGCTGTGTCGTTGATGGGACTTTAATTACCATGCATCACGAGATACAATTCTTAGCGTATTAATACAACACTGACCGGAACTACAATATCCAATA
This sequence comes from Mizuhopecten yessoensis, assembly GCF_002113885.1. Classification (NCBI taxonomy): domain Eukaryota; kingdom Metazoa; phylum Mollusca; class Bivalvia; order Pectinida; family Pectinidae; genus Mizuhopecten; species Mizuhopecten yessoensis. Next base: position 29,541 of record NW_018405162.1, read on the forward strand.
TAAATAAACATGACGGCTGCTGAAATATCGCTGGGCATTGTGAGATTTGACAATGTCATTGTAAATTGATGTGCAAAATAAAAAATAAAATAAAAAACACTTTTATTACAACGAAAACAAGATCAAGGTCTGCAATATCGTACAAAATGCACATAGGTTGAAATAACCAATGCCGGCAATGCATAGGTGGTGGGCACGTCTATCAATTTTTGTTTTGAATAGATAAGACTAGAAAGGTGAGGAACTCAGTCCCTACCAGCGGCTGGCAAAATTGAGGTAATTTTGTTTGAAGTGTCACAGAAATTTCATCCGCTAAAATCCTTCCCACAGCGTAGTCTCGATCGAAAGTAAGGACATCAATCTTTAAATAACACCCATTATATATCTTCAAAACAATGTAGTTATTTCGTAAGCAGTTTCGAAGCTTGCCAAAATCACCGATTTGTGTTACCTCGGACACGATCTGGAACATTTTTTCGAAACAAATTCTTCATTCGGTACACAGAATAGCGGACGACGTAACATTAATAAACCATAGTATACTCAAAGACAAGGTCAAAACAAACTTGCTTACTTGTTTTACGCACCACTAAATTTCTCCTCTCGTGTCCCTCATGTATTTTCTCCGCAAGATTTCACATTCAGCCCTCCTTCGTCCACCATCTTGGATAATTTTATAATATGTAACACGCAAGCTGATTGGTCGAGCTATTTTCGTCTATTTTTAACCGGCCGTTCGACAAATCAGCTTGCGTGTTACATATTATAAAATTCTCTAATTGGTTTCGAAAAGATGTTCCGGATCGTGTCCGAGGTAACACAAATCGGTGATTTTGGCAAGCTTCGAAACTGCTTACGAAAGTAACTTTCAAAACAAAAATTGATAGACGTGCCCACCACCTATGGGCAATGGAAACAATTTTAACGCTCATGCAATTTATCAAAAATATCGTCTGTTACACTGCACTGATCAACAGGGGTTCGTTACAAATGTCTGAAATACACATATTCTATAGACCTAATGACACATAAGTTACAGACCTACTGATATGAGTCACAGCACACATAAACATTTCAGACATGTGTAACGAACCTGTGCTCCGTCGCAAGATAACTCACTTCAAACGCTATCAGTTTCACGCGTCTCGCATTCATGGTTCCTCAGTTTCTAACGACATGTCAAACAATGACGCTGTTATAGAATCTACCGACTGTTGTCAGGTTCCCATACATTCAACAAATAAATTCACGCCTGGATTCTTCACAAAATGAGCAAAGAGAAAAGTTCGAATTAACTTCCAAAAATAACTCCCTCGTGGAGGGCAAGGTCGGATTTACGGTGTTCACTGTATTTGTCCATGCGCAAAATTTGTTCCGGGGAAAAATCGAAACAATTTCAAATCTAACTTTCAGCTCAGAGTTCTATTGATAAACTTAAATCACCCTATAGCCATATCATACGCAATTGTATTGATACTAAATTGTGGGATAAAATTGAAGTGTTTGTTAAAATTTCAAAGTACTTCTTTGTTTGCCAAACAACACGCGACAACTAGCGCGCATTTTGTTGTTTGCTTGCAAAGCTGTGTCATTCAAATAGATCATAAATACCATACAAAAACAGTTCAATGCTTAAATGAGGTCAACACTAGAGGCTAGTCAAAATTTGTGTGCACTGACGTGAAGAGTGGGATGTAGTATTGGGGCGGAACAATTTGGAGTACATGGTGTGAGCATAATGTGTTGGTAAAATTGTAAGTAAGAATTATATAGGTGCGTGTGTGGATATTAAAACAAGTAAGAACAGTAGCGTTCATATCACGGTGATATAGTGTACATGTATAGGGTGGCCGTGTAGGAATGGGAACGTGCTTATATCAATATAGGGTAGATAAGCTAAGCTAATACCACGAACTTAGATAATCTAAGTCCGTGCTAATACCAATTTATTCCCAGAATCCACAATAATGCAACTATAATGCACTGTATCTAGTAATGATGTTGTGAGGTGGTGTCCAATCAGCCCCGAGTGAAAGACTATGTGTGATGAACACGTGCACAGGGACATTTTTTGTCGGAAACTCGGTGGTGGATTTTATACCGACTTCCCAGCTGCATAGCTATATTATGTTTAATAAAAAAAACCAAGTATACAAAAATACCACGCCTTATTTGTATTTTAGAAAAACAAAACCATTACTCTGGTTTACTTATTCATTTATTTATTTATTCTAGTTAATTATATTTCTGTACCTTTTACCATGATATATTCATATATTACTATGATAATTCACTGTAGCATTGTAGGCACTCCTACACCTAAATGCATGACTTGTTGCTACATGGCAACGAAAACAGAAACTTTGATTTTGTTTATAATGTAAGTATATACTAATTGTTAAATTTAGTATAGGAGGTTGGGCTGACTTTTCTGAAAGAACCTAATGAATGGAAGTAGGGTGTGTATGGGGGTAAGGGGGTGGGTAATTTTGGGGAAGCTTTTGAGAAAATGTTCAATGTTGCGTTTCAATACTACTTGATTATATGTTCAATGCTGTCTGATAATGTTCCTAAAGATATTACTACGGGTAAGTTATTTTTTGGCGTTTATGGCCATGGGTAGTTAAAAAATAGGCTGCTTTAATTGCCGGGGACTGGCAACAAATACTATAAAAAGATGCGACATTTTTGACAAGTGTAGAATCAACTACGATATCTCTGTCCTTATTGACACACATTCCACAGATAAAGTTGAACAAAAGTGGTTAAAAGATATACTGCAAAATTCTGTTCCTTTTCTAGTAGTAGTAGAGGAATAGCTATCCTCTTCAAAACACTTTTCAATTTGACATAGTGAAAGAAATTAAAGACACTATTGGTAATTTTATAATCCTTGAGATTAAATTATTTGATCGAAATATAATTTTGGCTGCAATATATGGCCCAAACGAAGATAGTCCGTCCTTCTTTGAGAATATCCAACGAAAACTTGAAACACCAGATAATAACTCATTATATGTGGAGATTGGAATGTTCCACAGATTTATAACTTAGACACGGTTAATAACAAAAATAAAAATAATACAAAGAGTCAAGCTAAAATTCTGGATATGATGTCAACATTAGATATTTTAGATATGTGGAGAGAGTCTAACTCAGATACAAAAAGATTACATGGTGGGGTCCACATAAAAAACAGGCACGTCTAGATTATTTTCTGATATCTTCTGATTTAGTATCGTGTGTTTCAAATACAGACATTGGGGTAAGTTATAGATCTGATCACACTTCAGTTTCTGTTTCTTTTAAATTTATTGAACAGCAGAGAGGAAAAGGTACCTGGAAATTTAACAATACTTTACTACGCGATGCTAATTATGTACAAAAGGTAAAACAGTGTATTGTGGAAAAATATTGTTCATATAGATTACCTGGTGAACAAAATAACACTATATATTCAATTGACGAGCGACTTTTATGGGAAACTATTAAACTAATGATAAGGGGTATAACTATAAAATATTGTTCATATCTTAAGAAAATGAGAAACTGTACTGAAGAAAAATAAGAAGAGAAGCTAAGTAAGTTATATTCGGATGAAACGCAAAACGAAATTAGTGCAGACATAGAAAGAGCAGAACTAGAAGTTAAGAATATAAGAGAAGAAAAGATTAAAGGGATGATGGAAGGAAGAGGGGAAAAAAAGCACAAAATACTTCTGTAACCTAGAAAAACGTCATTATACCGAAAAGCTCATACCTAAATTATTAACAGATGAAAATAAAGTGATTACGGATATTAAAGAAATAATAACAGAACAAACTAAATTTTATGAGGAACTATACATCAGTAGAGAACCAAGCATTGATGACGCACATTCTGATTTTTTTTCAATGAAGAAAACCTATACAACAAAAAAATAACAGAACAAGCTAATAAGATGGAAGTCTTGTTAAGTAGATTGGAATGTTTAAATTCTTTAAAAAATATGGGAAACTTTAAATCACCTTGTCTAGACGGTTTCACAGTTGAATTTTATAAATTTTTCTTCAATGATTTACATGAACTTCTTATAAATTCTCTTAACAAAGCATTAGAAGTAGGTCAACTATCTATTTCTCAGAGACAAGGCGTAATTAATTGTATCCCAAAAGACGGAAAGTCAAAACTATTTTTGAAAAATTGGCGACCAATATCGCTTTTAAAAATGGACTTTAAAATTGCAGCGGCAAGTATTGCAAAAAGAATAAAACCAGTTTTACAAGATTTAATCAGCGACACTCAAAAAGGGTTCATTAAAGGTAGATATATAGATGAATGTACACGTCTTATTCTTTTTCTTATTGAAAAGACTAATGCAAAAGATATTCCAGGGCTACTTATTCTATTAGATTTCGAAAAGCATTTGACTCTCTAGAATGGCATTTAATACAAAAAGCTCTAACGTTTCAAGGATTTGGACCTATTATTAGACAGTGGATACAAACTTTTTACAAAACTATTACAAGTTGTATTTATGATAACGGTCACGGATCAAGATTTTTTGACATTAAAAGAGGAGTTCGACAAGGGGACCATCTTTCCCCATATTTGTTCATTTTATCTGTGGAATTACTAAGCAGTTCCTTAAAATTTAACCCTGATCTTAAAGGGCTTAATATTGACCACTCTGAATACCTATTAAGTCAATATGCAGATGATTCAACACTCTGTCTTGAAGATGATGATCAATCTCTAAAGGAATAATTGTTACTTTAGATTATTTTGCTGAATGTTCTGGATTGAAATTAAATTTAGGAAAACCCCAGGTAGCAGTATACAGTAGAAATGGCCCGACCCTGATAAACAGGGCACATGTCGAGAAAATGTAAACACAGCGGATTTACCCTACACA
>NW_018405163.1:0-156 GCF_002113885.1 Mizuhopecten yessoensis
CCGTCAGCATTGAAATATTCATCATGTTGCTGTTCTTGCTGTCGACGCTGCTCCAGCATCATAAGCGATTCCATAAATGAGATCTTCCGTTGTGGTTTTAAGTTATTTCGACATATGCGCTTTCGTTATGCATTGCATCGGGAGTTGCATGCTCTC
>NW_018405163.1:1349-1649 GCF_002113885.1 Mizuhopecten yessoensis
TTTACTCAATATTACGTATTGACATTTCACCACAACGCAATTTACAATGCCATGTTTTTACTCTGTTATGAGTACCAAAAGTTTCCTAATTTCTCTGCATATTATTATATCAAAGTCTATCTATTATAATCATAAAGAGTAAACAAAATAGTCCCGACTTATATTCATTTGATGTATATTAAGACATGTTAAAAAACCTTCAAATCAATAAACGACGACTGAAATATTTGTTTATTATCCTGTCGTAGTGCGACCTGTATGCCTTGATATGGGGGCGTTTTCTGAAATTGTTTTTGTTCG
>NW_018405163.1:2206-11071 GCF_002113885.1 Mizuhopecten yessoensis
CTTAGAAGGCACTTGAGTGATTTTTTCAAATGTCACATGAAGGTTCCCCTTTGTCCCAAATTTAGCAAATTAACTTTTGAGACTGATCAGACAAACAAAATTGCCAACAACTGGTAGGTTTTTTATCGCTATATCTCAGGAAGAGCTGGAAGGATATTTCTTAAAGTTAATATGTCACTTTCCCTCGGCCCTTATTTTTGCATGTTCCCTTTTGAGTCTGATCGGATAAACAAAATCGCCTACAATTGGCCATCTCGGATTTCGACTGTGAATGATTGTTGTCGCTATTTCTCAGTAAGAACAAGAAGGATCTTTCTCAAATTTGATACATAAGTTCCCCTTGTTCCTAAGTTCAGCATATTTACTTTTGATACTGATCGAATAATCAGAATGGCCGCATTGTGGCCGTCTTGGATTTTGACAGTGAATGATTGTTACCGCTATTTATCGGGAAGTACAAAAAGGATCTTCATCAAATTTGGTACATTTGTTCCCCTTGGTCCCTAGTGGTGCTTGTGTACTTTTCCGACTGTTTAGATAATCACAGTGGCCTACAGAATTTTCTCAGTGAAGGTTCGTTATCGCTAGTTGTCAGGCATTTCTTGAGAGCTCTTTCTCAAATATGATTTGTAAATTCCCCTAGGTCCCTTGTTGCGCATATTGACTTTTGAGACTGATCAGATAAAAAAAAAATAACAAAAATGGCCGACTGGCGGCAATCTTGGATTTTGAGAGTGATGGTTTGTCATCGCTATTTTTCAAGTACTGCAGGGATTTTTCGCAAATTTTATGCGAAAGTTTCCCTTGGTCTGTAGTTGTGCATATTTACTGTTGAAACTGATCATATAAACAAAATGTTACCGCTAATTCTTGGAAAGATCTTTCCATAATTTCATATGAGGGTTCCTATTGGACTCTAGTTGTGCATGTTTCATATTGAGACTTATCTTCTTTATAAAATCATCGCTATGAAAAACTTTATAAAATCATCGCTATTAAAAAGTGCTGGACAGATATTTCTCGAATTTCTAATGAAGGTTACCCTTAAATCATTATCATGTATTATTTTGAGACTGATTGAGAAAAAATGGTTGCAGGCGGTCATCTTTGATTTTAACATTTCAAAAAGGTTTTTTCCGGAAAGTACTTTACAGATCTTTTTCGTATTACAATAATCAGTTCAATTTCTTTCACATTTGATACTGTACAAGTAAAATATATATGCGAAACAGCAAAATCACTTTGAAGATTGTCTTTTATACACAGCAGTATGATGTTTAGATAAAAAGTCACCTCAAGGTGGCAATTTACTATTTACATGACCCGATAAAACAGATAAGAGAAAAAATCGAACTGACAACGCACTAATGAAGATGGTAAGATAGTGACTGCCGAGATTACTGTGATATCCTGTCATTTCATGTATAATTTATTTAACACGTCTATGGTTTCTTTTTATTTTAGCAAGCCTCTGAAGAGATAGAATAAAATAAATCAATAACAATTGTTTAAGTCTAGGATGGACTGACTGCTTTCCAATGTTATTCTTCAGTTCAAATTCACCCATTTTGGAACTATATATATTTTCTCCATTGCGAGGTCATGACGTAAATTGGAAGTCATTTATTATTATTCCATGACGTTAAGATAGTAAGATCGCACGGGTGTCTTAAATGAATAGCAAGGTGTTAATATGGCAAAATGACTAATAATGATGAGGGGCCTCAGTAATGATTATTGTATGTGTGATTCTTGCGACAGATTACCTTTCCATTTTTGCTGAGCTGATTAGAGTTATAACGTGATGAAATGCTCAGCTAAACAAATATTTTTCTTTGTTTTAGGTGGCAATCATTGCTGTCGTTATTGCAGCTGTACTACTACTTGGTATAGTCGTCGGGATTGTTGTCGGCCTCACTCAAAACGTCGTAGACGACGGTAACTTGAACCGAGACATGCTTAGTTTCAATATTTCGGAAAATTCATTGTTCAATCGTTCAACATATGAACCAAAAATGGACGTTATCTATAATTCGCGTCTAAATCATTTTAAAATCAATTTATAATTGACAAATTATTTTTAAAATGTAGAAGTATTAATGATACTGTGTTTGACTCAATACAGAGAAGACATGGAGGTCAAATCTGTCTAAATATTATATTAATTGATTTATTTTTCTTTTAACTCCTCTGTGTTTTCTTTCAGCTGCATGTCAATTTCTTACCAATGAGATTATTTGCCCATTCGAGCGAGAATACAAGAGGATTGATATCTTGAGTCCTCCAGTTTATTTGAAGAATGGAGCAGGGCGAACTTCCTATAAATTAAGTAAGGGTACCGATATCAGAATTAACGGATTCCTCATAAAAGTAACCGATACAGATATTTCCGTCCGGAAACAACCTTCCGAATGCGCAGAAGAGGGAGAATATCCTATCATCTTCAGCAGGGAAAACAACTCTCAGAGTGAAACCAAGTTACCGCTGAAGATCAAAGGTGACTATAATACAAAAAGATACTAAAAGGTTATACATGCATAATGTAAATTAGTGGCAACACACAAGATCAAAATAAGAATAAACACTTGATAAAGATGCCACAAAGTTTTGCGTTCAAAATTGACAATTTGTCTAAAGAATGGGTACATTAAAATTGTTTTAATGTTTAAAGAAACTCGAAATTTGTCAAACTGACTTTAATGCCATCCCTGTCCTCTCTGTAACACTATACCAACTGTTGATATTCTGATGTTAGCTAGGAATACCTGCTGAACAGGTAGCTCAAGTTGCAAAAGCATCGTTAGATTTACCATGCTTTTCTTGTATTAGAAATGGATTTTCTTTTAGCCATAATATATATATGACAACAATACTTGCTATATGGCCTACCATAAAAATAAAATGTATCAACCGATTTTTTTTAATATTTTAAAACTGGTGAACTGGTGATGGATCCGTATTAGCATACACCCCGTTGACTGGCCGCGTATTGATTTGTTTTAATGTGACAAACTTTTCGTGGTTGAGTAATTTACACTTGGATTCAAGTTTCACTCTGACCTAAATTTCGATAATCTGAACATTGTGTTGTTTTTGGAACCTGCTATCAAGCGCCTCAAAGCTTGAATTTGTTTGACACCCCATTCTATTTATAAAATCACCAAGCCGGAATAAATGTGCCAGCAATGGGGTTCACCATTTGTGGCTTAAAAATGTTCGAAGCGTAGTCAATTAAGTTCTTTCCAAAATGTTTTACTCGTTAAACATTTCAATCATCCAGAACCAGAACCCAATATGAGGCAGTACCCAGAACAGATGACTTTTGGAAAAGCGGTCCAAAAATGGCATCCAATAAAAGCGTTCTATTCCTAGATCAACGCACCGGAAGTATCATCTTATAATAGACAAAGTAGATGTTATCTATTTTAAAAGCCAAAGAGTATTACTGTTTAACAAGTATACTGTTAAATAGGCAATATATAAAAACATTGGTCAATGGTTACTGTCTGGTAAGTCTTGCCTTTTACATTGGGAGGGTACAATTACACTCGAAAAGTTATTACCACGTCCGAAACTAAAATATAATCGTGTTGGTGTATTACACATTTTTTTATCTTTCAGACTTTAACGATACAATGCAAATGGAAATTATTCCATTCACCAATACTTCAGATAACGAGAGGTACGTGCAGTTTATCTGTACAGGGTACCATCAATGTGGGACAGTTGTTATGGATCTTGAGCTCCAGGCACCAGTTTTTGGCACATACAACACACCCATGGAATGTTCGAGGACCAACATCGATGGAACGGTTATGGACAAGTACGGATATGCATGTACTCTTATCATGGGTGTGGAAATGTTTCAACGAACAGACAATCTTAAGTGCAAACCAACAGTGGAAACCTTAGAGAACACTAAGACCACATCCATTGCACAAAAATCTATCGATGTGAATGGTGAGATCGTTATTCAAAATGCATGAAATTATAGTACGTTAATGAATGGTAATGCAGTTAATACGATAGATCGACCGCCTTTGTAGTGTTTTTTCCTTCTTCTTTTTTTACAATGTTTTGCCAGACCAAATCAGTGGGATAGCTAGTTATTGAAATAGAATATTTGTGATTTCCTGATATTTTGTTACACCACATTTGTATCTTTTATTTACAAAAAAAAACGACGGTTTTCATGTGCGGCACTTTGATTGTTTCTAACAAACACAATGTGACATGTAATAAAATAAATGGTATTTATTATTCTTCAGAGACAACTCGATCGCATTTTATCCTGCGAAAATTGGCAAATGAGACAATAAAGTGGAATGTAAACGTACAAACACTTAAGGACATACGTCATCTTCAAACTAAATACAATGGGGATTTCCACGGAAACAAGTTTGATCTTGATGATCGAGTTAAACTATCCATCAGTGTTAAAGGATCTATTGCTACATGTCACGTGGTGTTTAGTCCCGTCACATGTATTGATGAAGGACCATGGGAACTACATCTGTTAAATAGCACCCAACACAAAGAAATCCAAGTTACTGGTAAGCTATGTGTATGTATACAAAACTGTTCTAAAGAGAACCTGCAGATAGTTACAAGTGTTCGTTTTGACGTAAGCTAGAATATGTATAAATAAACAAATATCTATGGATTGATCATATAATCTTCATTATTGTAAATCTTTTAAAATTGTAAATCTTTCCACATGCAGTTCGTCAAAGCATAAAATACGAACAGTTTACTGTTTGTCTCTGGGTTTTTTTAGGAACGTCAACAATAACAGCTTGTCCAAGTCTTGTTAATGGAACTGTTAGTGAAAAACTGGAACTAAAATTTACCTCTTGCGTACCAGATGATGTGCGAACATACGCATTGAATCTCTATGGAAAAACGAATAGACGCGGATCCTTTCTGAAAGATAAATCTATAGAAGTCGTAGATCAGACTTCATATTTTCGGGCTCATCTGCATCTCAATGAGTTGTCGGTGATTTACACAAAGGAACCGATCACCTGTGCTGATCACATGATGATATTTATGATGTCACTGCAAACAAAAGGAGGCGACACGATACAGAATATCACATCCCTCACTAATGTCATAGGTATGTGTGACCACAGTTTCACTAATATTTCTCTCACATTATAGATGTATTCGATTCAATTGATTGGTACATGTATCCTCCGAAATGTTCTGAACCTTATTACCTTTATTGTATTTGCCAATGAAAATGTTTTTTGTCATTTAAACCTGTTTTTAACCTTTATCCAATGACAAAATATATCTGTTTTCTGTTTAGAAAAAGTCAAATTTACTACATACAAATCTATACACACTTTATTTCATCTGATGCACTTAGGTAATTCACATTTGCTCTTTTTTAATATATTTAGCTGGCCGAGATCGTTACAAAACATATTCTACAGGAGGTGATTTTAGAGAAAACATCCCATCAGTTGTCAGTCTGCGCGTGCATTTGGGTTGCAGACCACAAAACATGACCATACACATCAACGGATCACTGCTGGCCTCCAAGTACGCTTTGTCTGAAGACCTTAGCACAGGAGAGAAAATATTTACTAAATCCTTTTTATTCCCCAAACTACGGATGCAGGATAACGGCACCGGTGTTGAACTACACTTAAGCTTTAATGATGATGAAGGATCTCGAAGAAACCTCAGTATTACGCAAGTGATTCGTGTCATTCCAGGTATAAGTTTAACAGATACATTTATTTACATCGAAAGCATATCAAATAGAAAAAAATCGGTAGAAGAGGTAACTGGTTAAAATATTCATTACAAGTAAAATATATCAAAATCATAAAATCTTTAAATCCATATTAAGAAATGTCTAGTTAAATGTCAACGGAAACATTAAATAACACAGGATTGTTAAATTCTACTAAGTATTGAATAATTTATTATTACAACGATAAAGATAAATCGTAAATTTATTATCCAAAAGGTCTATGACTATTCCTTTTTTTTCGGGGGGGGGGGGGGGGGNNNGGGGCATTGTTATAATTAATATTGTACAAAGAAATATATCACTGTTAAATTTTCAATTCAAATTAGACATCAAAACGGATCTCGGGAATCTGCAAATGAAATCCACTTAAATTGCGGAAACAGTTCATAGCGATTCGTGGAACCATTCAGTAGCTGATGTTTTCCCTTCTCTAATCTCATCGATTCATGGTTCCGAATACATTCTGTGTTAACAAAGTTTTTTTCATCCATGCTAGACACATTCCACGAGTGATATTGTTTATAAACTAAAACCCCTTTCTGCCATGTATTTTTTTTCAAATCAGTGCTCGTAAGCGAGTATTTAAATTGCCACATAGTCGTTACAACTACTTCAAACTATGCACGTTTTGTTGTCACAGATACCTTTTGCCTGGGAAGGCCTCATGGTTGCAACTATCGCCATCCCTACAACAGCAACATGTGGATAGCTTGCGGTGAAGGACTAATTGCAGAGTTTGGAAACTGTCAGTCTGGACTCGTGTTCGTTCCAACGAGTTGTGAAGGGAAGTGTTTGTGATTGAGCACTTTGTAAACGTTTGCTCCTCAAGGAAAACCAAAAACGTGAAATGAACGAATTGAGGTTAACCAAGTCACAATGGCAGTGAGTAATAAACACTCCTATGAAGGTTTTGACTTAGAAAAATGTAACGACTAAAGAATCCTAGTTCATTTGAGATATGACACGGTATTTGATTGGTCAATCGACATAATTGAAGACCATAAAGCCACAATATACTGTCCGCTACTTTTTCATTTCTATAAGTTGCATGAATTGTGATGTGAGTTAAAGTCAATGACCCTGACTGGCTTGACAAGCAATTACTGGCCTGACATCCCAATATGGTCTGCAGGATTCTCAATTGAGGGCACTCAATTTTGTATAAAGGTCGGGTGTGGCTCTCAGAGCAGAGGGGTGGGGCCCAATAGGTGAAATATAGGTTAAACCTTTGAAATATTTTTCTGCCATAATATAATGAGATTTTATCCCATCATGTTGTCTAGTAATGCCTGTCATTATTAGGGTGTATTCATTAAAACAATATGGCCACCAGGCCGCCATGTTCGATTTTGACTTTTGAAGTTTGTTCTAGCTATATCTCCAGAAATACTGGATGGATCTTTCTGAAACTTCAAATGAACATACAGTACCTACCATGGAGTGCCATATCTTTACCTCATATCATGTACAAAACATATCCAGGTCAACGATTCCGGTTCTCTGGACCTTTTGTTTAACGGTCTATTAATATAGCAGAGGTCACGGACGTGCCTCCATGTGTGTTGTGTATGCATGCATGTGTGTATTTGTTTGGGAGGCAGGTTATGTTGGTGAAATTGTTTATTTGTGAAAGGGCGAATCAGGTGCCGACTCAGTACCAGATTCGCGCTATCGCGATCTATGTGTTAGCTAGGCTGCAAGCACAGTATAACGCCAGGTCACATTATACTGACAACGGGTGAACCAGTTGGTGCCATTACCTTAAATAGCAACTCCATTTTGAAGGACTTTGGTATGCCCCGGCCCATTGCCTTCCTCACCTGGCCGAACGTGCAACATTAAAGCCCAAAGGTATTGCCAAGCAAGGCGCTAGTGAACAAGGGTTATTAAGAAGAAGGGAGAAATAAATGTTTCAATGGGTGCAGTAGATTTATTTAGGTCACTTTTATGTCCCCAAATAGAGGATAATAGCAGGTGTATTCTTTCTCGATTCCCGACCTTCATGTGTCTTTCTGAAGCGTTATCTAAAGATTAAAGCATTGTGTTTTTTCGCACATAAAATGATATTTTGTCACAATCATGATCCTATGCAAATCAAATATTATGTAACAAATTCGTTTAATTACATACAATTGAAATACTCAAAAGTTGCCATTCTTTTCAAATATAACATCGACCATAAAATTGTATTATTGGGAACCATATATTTTTTTTTTCGGATATGGAGGTCAACAGTAGGCTAGATTGCAACATTAAACTCATGCCTTATAAAAAGAAAATGCAAAAATAAAACTTGTGCCCTAGTCTGCTGCACATTGGTGTTATAAAGCATGAACTGTTTCAGTGTATATAAACTGATAACATTGCTGATGGCTCCGAGGCTTTATCTCCACCGACTGACATGTTGGTTGCATTTTGGATATTTCAACACGTGTGTAGAACCCTCTACACGTGTGTTATTTGATGTGATGTTATCATGTAAGTAATATCTGGCAACATTGCCATCAACTGTAAATGATGTTATCAAATCAATGCTCGTGATACGTTGAATTTGTAATACCATTTCAATCACATGGTACATCATCAAACACGGTCGCAATCAGCTGTCAAGATAACCATGGTAGCATATCACTGGTGACGAAGTCAAGGATAACAGACTTTATTTTTTATTCTTCAATGTTTATTCACAATATAACATTTGTAACTCGGGTTTACATTGAAGAGTTCGAAAATTATCAGTATAACGTTAACGCTATTATAATGTAATATATGTTATACTCCTTCACAAAAAAAGCTTTTCCATGTTAAATTGTAATAATCGTTGACAAATTGACCCATTTTGGCGAGATTGCGTGATATCCTTGTGTCTGTCCCATTTGTTGGTTCATGTATCAGCACTTCCGAAGAAATGTATGCTTCATAATGGATAACAGGGTGACATGTACAGACGTGTGTTAATCCTGTCCCCTGTCAGGACAGGTGATAACCTGATGTACAGTACGGTACCGTAGTGTGGCGGCATATACATCTGGTGATATCACTCTTTGCTGTGGTATTTTTAAGTTACAATATATGATGGTTAATGTAAAGGTATTTTTTTT
>NW_018405164.1:0-156 GCF_002113885.1 Mizuhopecten yessoensis
GTAACTAAAGAAAACAGCTACTGATAATGGACTACACCTGTAACTCAAGAAATCCCAGCTATTGATATTGGACTACGTCTGTAACTAAAGAAAACACAGTTATTGATATAACACATACTGTTACAATGTACTATTATGTTGTAATAGACATACATC
>NW_018405164.1:2717-2931 GCF_002113885.1 Mizuhopecten yessoensis
TTCTATTATACAAAATCTTACACGAGTTGACATTTCATATGAGATTGAGAAAATGATTCTTAGATTTCTGCATTTAAAGAGCCTCTTGCATAAAATGGAAACAAAGTGATCATTTTTATCACATGATCAAGAAATGCTGTGGAATAAATAGAAAAACAAACCCACAAACCCTTGGGATTTTGGCACTCCCAATTGTACCATATTCATAAGTTCT
>NW_018405164.1:4700-5140 GCF_002113885.1 Mizuhopecten yessoensis
ATCTAGAACCTCAAGAAAAAACATGTATTACAGTACACATGAAAGACTTACCTTGCTGTGATTTTTTCGTAGCAGACCCCTGAGATGCCATGTATATGGCCGCTGCAGCTACTGATATTGGACTACGCCTGTAAAATAAAGAAAACACAGCTATTGACATTGGGCAAATTGGACAATGCCTGTAAAATACAGAAAACACAGCTACTGATATTGAACTAAGCCTGTAACTGAAGAAAACACAGCTACTGATATTGGACTATGTCTGTAACTAAAGAAAACACAGCTATTGATATTGGACTATGCCTGTAACTAAAGAAAACAGCTACTGATAATGGACTACGTCTGTAACTAAAGAAAACACAGCTATTGATATTGGACTACGTCTGTAACTAAAGAAAACAGCTATTGATATTGGACTACGACTGTAACTAAAGAAAACA
>NW_018405165.1:0-156 GCF_002113885.1 Mizuhopecten yessoensis
ATACCTATGTTTATTTTCTTATGTTGTTCATTTCTTTTCATCTTTAATTTGCTCCTGCCCTGGTCTTTGTCTGTATCTAATTACAGTTCGTAAGTATTAGTTTTGTTTTCGTCATCAACAAGTGATTTCGCTACCTACACACTACTTGTTTTGATT
>NW_018405165.1:7595-8432 GCF_002113885.1 Mizuhopecten yessoensis
AAAAAACAGGTTGAATCTTTCTAAGATGAAGTTTTTTTGTTTTGTTTAAATGATGTTTGATGATACATTTATTGTAAAAAAGAAGATTTGGACGTTATTTCGTTCATTGCTTACATGAATTTCTCAATGGCTGGAAAATGGAACATAGATCGACGACAAAAAATGCTTAAGACCGTTCATAGTAACCTGAATAAAAAGTAAAATTTTAATTTCGAAATAATGACAACAATTCTGGCTTAGTCTTCTCAGTTGATGTAATTATATCTATGTTTTGTTGGATAGTGAATGAGCTTTAACTCATATATATTCGTTTATAAGATAATACTTATGTTAATTGTCAAATGTTCATTTCTTTTCACCTTGTATTTGCTCCTGCCCTGGTCTGTCTGCATCTAATAACAGAAGGTAAGTATTAGTTTTGTTTTTCCTCATCAAGTGCTTTCGCCACCTATACACTTCTTGTTTTGATTACTTTGAGAATAGCAATCTAAGTACAATTCCCTTTATCTTGGGTCAAATTTCATCTTAATACACAAGTAATTGCATGCTAGACAAGCACAATTTTGACATCACGATAGCCATTACAAGTTCACATAGAATACCACAAGGACATATGTAATTAAAATGAGTTGAAACATAGATTTGGAAATTATGACATTCAAGTGCTATATGGGTTATGAATGGCTGGAAAACCAAAGACAGATCGACATTAACAAAGCTTTTTGGATGTTCAAGGTATGGTCAATAAAGAGTAAGATTAAAAGTTCGAAATTATGAAAACAAATTTGGCACAATGTTCTAAGTTGATGTAATGATATCTTTATTTTGTTGAATAAA
>NW_018405165.1:23603-23972 GCF_002113885.1 Mizuhopecten yessoensis
AGCGTGTGCAAGAGGGGAATATGAACCAACAGATACCTTGTATGGTATCATATACATTCTTAATATAATTTAACTACTCAGTATGTATACATAATTTGGTGTCATAGTAATCTTTGGAATATGAAATAAGTTATCATCAATTCTGCCTGTTCAGCGAATTTATAATCTAAGTGTAATACACCTTATAACAACACAACAGGATATATTGTTATTGTATTTTATGTGTGTCGTGGTGTAATTACTCTGCACACAAACCTGTATTTGTGTGTAATAAGACAGTGACTGAAGTGGCCAGATCATGGCGATATAGTCAGAACTGTTAGTTGTTGAAGTGAGAAGTGGTATATTTGTTTTTGAGTATTTGTATTA
>NW_018405166.1:0-156 GCF_002113885.1 Mizuhopecten yessoensis
CAGGAGGGGGGTTGAAACAACAGCGTCATTAGTTACACATAAGGGGGGTTTAAACAGCAGCGCAATTAGTTATACAGGAGGGTGTTTAAACAACAGCGTCATGAGTTATACAGGAGGGGGTTGAAACAACAGCTTCATAAGTTACACAGGAGGGGG
>NW_018405166.1:4165-4612 GCF_002113885.1 Mizuhopecten yessoensis
GGGGGAAACAACAGCGTCATTAGTTATACAGGAGGGGGTTGAAACAGCAGTGTCATTAGTTATACAGGAGGGAGTTGAAACAACAGTGTCATTAGTTATACAGGGGTGGTAAAAACAACAGTGCCATTAGTTACACAGGAGGGGTTTGAAACAACAGCGTCATTAGTTATACCGGAGGGGGTTGAAACAACAGTGCCATTAGTTATACAGAAGGGGGTTGAAACAACAGTGTCATTAGTTATGCAGGAGGGGGTTGAAACAACAGTGCCATTAGTTATACAGGAGGGGGGTTGAAACAACAATGTCATTAGTTATACAGGAGGGGGTCGAAACAACAGCGTCATTAGTTACACATGAGGGGGGTTGAAACAATAGTGTCATTAGTTATACAGGAGGGGGTTGAAACAATAGAGTCATTAGTTATACAGGGGTGGTAAAACAACAGTG
>NW_018405167.1:0-156 GCF_002113885.1 Mizuhopecten yessoensis
TATATTCCGTAATCAACACTAGGAAAATATCCAAACAACCCACATGTGTATGCTTTATCGACATGGGCAAAGTGTTGACTCAGTGGAACGTAATCTTCTATGGTATAAGCAACGTCGTGCCGGAGTACATGGGAAGTTTCTATCGGCGATTCAGTC
>NW_018405167.1:4425-5258 GCF_002113885.1 Mizuhopecten yessoensis
GAATGATACCCTAACTTTACAGTGGACAGCGGCATGTCAGGAGGAGAAGGAGTGGTAACAGTATAATGGTAGTAACGCGAGGAGAAAACTTAAAGAAACCTTTTGCTCTGAGTGTAAAATTTTCGACCGGTTAAGCAGAAAATTTAAACGACAATACCAGTGTAGTGAATGTTGGAGAGTACATGAGCGATTATCTAGCGCATCGCCACGAGGTTTTTGGGAGTCTATCGGAGTGTAGGAATAGTAAACAAATGTAAACAACATATCCCGTGTGCGGTAGTGGATGTTAATGGACAAGTTCACACGGTACTGGAAACTTGGAGAAAGGAGTTTGGAAATCTGTATAGTAACGTTACTGACACCTCATCGGACACAACAAACGGTTATCCCAAATAATCAGGTAGATGCTTCTAGATTAAACGAACCCATCACAAGGGAGGAAACATTCAAAGCGGTGGAGGCAGCAAAGTTTTAAAAAAAGGCCGCAGGATTTGATGAACTACCAGCGGAAGTTTTAAAAATGATACAGCAATAGGACTCCTCTACACTATCTGTCAGGGATGTTTTGAGCTCGATAAAGTACCTACAGAATTGAACAAGGGAATTATTAACCCAATATTTAAACCTGGATCTGACGACAGGAGAAACCCATTAAATTATCGCGAATAACTCAGTACCGTGTATGATTCATTGTTATGTTTTAAATGCCAGATTGAGCACCTGGATGAAACAGAGTGAGGTTTTATGCGACGAACAAAATTGATTCAGAAAAGGGAGAAGCTGTGAGGACCATATTTACTCCCTATATTCCGTAATCAACACTAGGAAAATAT
>NW_018405168.1:0-156 GCF_002113885.1 Mizuhopecten yessoensis
TTGCTTTCACTCCATAAGAAAACTTCAACCTTATAATAAACATATTTTTACTGTCTGGAGAAAACTTGCCCAACTGATTGAAAGAATTTAAGGATGGACAACCATACCATAAACAAAAAGAGATTTGAACTTCCCATACTGTAATGATGGTGGGCT
>NW_018405168.1:3074-4139 GCF_002113885.1 Mizuhopecten yessoensis
GGTTGGGGGGGCGCGTGGAGTGCCCCTACTCCATGTAGTTGAACTTTAGTTGGGGGGCGCGTGGAGTGCCCCTACTCCATGTAGTTGAAATTTAGTTAGGGGGCGCTAGGAGTGCCCCTACCCCATGTAGTTGAAATTTGGTTGGGGGGGCGCGTGGAGGGCCCCTACTCCATGTAGTTGAACTTTAGTTGGGGGGCGCGTGGAGTGCCCCTACTCCATGTAGTTGAACTTTAGTTGGGGGGCGCATGGAGTGCCCCTACTCCATGTAGTTGAAATTTGGTTGGGGGGGCGCGTGGAGTGCCCCTACTCCATGTAGTTGAAATTAAGTTGGGGGGCGCGTGGAGTGCCCCTGCTCCATGAAGATGAAAAAGTTGTCCACAAATTTGAATCAAAATTTCATTAATAAATGCACTTGTATCAGATGTTATGCTGTTTTTGTTTTATATTCACAGT
Organism: Mizuhopecten yessoensis; assembly: GCF_002113885.1. Classification (NCBI taxonomy): domain Eukaryota; kingdom Metazoa; phylum Mollusca; class Bivalvia; order Pectinida; family Pectinidae; genus Mizuhopecten; species Mizuhopecten yessoensis. The sequence continues at coordinate 3,528 of NW_018405168.1, forward strand.
ATTACATGTTAGTTTGTGAAAGCAGACCACTTTTCAAACAAAACGTTTGGAGAACAGCATAACTTGCCTTTTAGTATTAGATAGTGTTATAAGAAAGCAGCCAAGTATCAATTAATTCATTTGCAACCTTGCTCACCCCCAACATGTTTCAAGGTATTCTGTATTTCCGAAGAATTCCTCAATGTGTCCCTCAATTTATTGCCATATTCCTTTATAATGCCAACATTTCTTTGATCAAAATGGGGCAATATAAGGAGGTTTTGCCGTACCTCATCATGTTGTACATTTCTAAAGAAAAGATATGACCAGACATTGTAAAATAGTCAACAGCCTATTGATGGTGGTGATCCAACTTTAACCTAAAACTTGCCCAAAAACTTTAATCAAGTCCAATTAACCAGTTTCGGCCCCTGAAATGTGAAAAAAATGCCCCTTAAATATGATTGAACACATGGTTTGCTTTCACTCCATAAGAAAACTTCAACCTTATAATAAACATATGTTTACTGTCTGGAGAAAACTTGCCCAACTGATTGAAAGAATTTAAGGATGGACAACCATACCATGAACAAAAAGAGATTTGAACTTCCCATACTGTAATGATGGTGGGCT
>NW_018405168.1:8319-11710 GCF_002113885.1 Mizuhopecten yessoensis
TGTATATATCAGTAGATCATTGCTGGTGGCGAGTAGGAAAACACACCAAAATCTGTTTTTAACAGCTAGAAGTTTCTGTTTTCATTAAAATAATTACTTTATTAGACATAAATTGTAAAATTTGCACTGATCCATCTGTTACGGATGTGTTTATCACTCCCTCCGTTACGGATGTGTTTATTCTGCTAGATGTAGGATCTACTGTCGGGGAAGTTTAACGAAATTATGACGAAAATGTCCACAGTAAACATTGTTATAGATCGAGGAAATGATAAGAAATAAATATGCTGTATGTTACATAGAAAACAACGGAGATGATTTTGGTATTTGGCATGCTAATTAATTGTGTACAGTAGATGAAAGAACTTTTCCCATTTACTGAAATGATTGCAAAATTACTCAGAGATTTTGAACAAACTAAACAAAAAATGTATGTGTTTAATCATTACATTATGTGACATTTCCAGACAATTTTGGACATTATAAACATACCATCAAGCTAATTAACAGCAGACTCCTGTCCACCAGGGACTCCAATAAATGATACGGTGTCCTGCATCGCATCAACAATCCTTTCTTCTGCTACGCTCAACGCAGCAGGTGGAGACCCGCCTCCAGTCTTCTGTCGCTCCAGGCGATTACTGATATTTTTTTTCTTTCGCACAGCGACTCATGTTCCGACAGCGGTTTCTTACCTCTTCTTCTGACCTGCAGGCTACCCCAAGGGCATTCACCTCTTCTGTCAAGGTCTTCCAGAAGTCCTGCTTCTGGGTATTGGTCAAATCATTAGAGGGCCTGCCTCTCACGATGTCCAGCATCTCTGTAGCCCTGCTACTGATCAATCCACTTTCTAATGATGTAAAATTTGGTTTCCTTTCCCTCGCCTTGTTGCTGACTCCAGCCATATTGGAAATGGAGGGAAAGGTGTACTTCATCTCATTTTTTCATAAAAGTTTCATAAGGTATGTCTCTTTCACTTCGCAGAAATGATTGATCAAGTCTCTAGTCAGACTGGAAAAAGTGTTCAGTGCATAACTAGTTACGTAACAAGGGGCGCGTTCGGATTCAAATATATATAGAATCGAATCAAGGGATGTGCTGGTTGCCGACCTTTGCACCAATTTTCGTCATGACACGTACGTTAATCGGTGATAGCATACGGCGAGTTCTGTTAACATCCTTCCAATTTTTAAGGAGCTGTGGTTCTCTAAGTCGCTTCAAACAGTTACTAATTACATGTTACGACCTAGTTTGACGAATATATACCTGCCTCGGCGAGCAAAAATCAGTGAGAATAGGTTATTGTATTATGAACTGAAAGACGTCAATAAAAACACTGAAACAGTTAATACAATGTCGACTGAAATATTCGGTACTTTGTTTTGTTTGTCTAAGTTATGTTAACTGAATTAAACCATTGATAACTTACAAGAAGAATGTCTCACCTGTTGGTTGTCTCACAAGTTCCTCATAAGATGCAAATAGATATTATTGAATAAAAATGGTTCAGCATCATGTTGGGATATTTGGACGCTATATAGGTACCACTAGCCAAATTTCAGTTTCTCTCTGGCTTTGGTGGATAACGATGTCTAAGGTTTTGCTGGCTATGATTTGCTATGAATGGCGTTACACATTTTTTTTCATTTACGTCATATCAGTATCTATTATGTTTGAACGCCCCAACCACGACCCTATCGCAACAAATTAATTAGGCTTGATATTAGAATTGTTAGCAATACCGACAGTATCTGACTGTGATTAGAAGACGAATACATGAACGAAAAAGAGAAAATGACTCTATGTGTACGTTCAACTGAACAATATTGCAACTCTTTTGAAAATATGTCTTCGAAATCAAAGAATTCCGCCCTCGATTTTGTACTAAGCGTGTTACCCTCGGATTTCGAAAATGCAGGAAATAGAGAGCATCATATTTGATTGTGTACAACAGATTGTACACACATTCTAATTCGTTGTCATACACTAAAGGTAAAAAAAGTTTCTTCAATATACCTTAATATCGGCCGGCATAGCAACATGCGCACTAACTGCTGAATTACATGTAATTATATAAAGTAATAGATAATTATTTAAGCTTTCCATAAAGTTATAACATGTGGTTCTAGGTGATCGTAATAGTTTTATATGGTCGTTTGAATATGAAGTAATTCGATGCATTTTTCCATGACGTTTCCGGAGTAAACGTAATTGGGTCTACGCATAAATTGTTGACGTCATAGTATAACGACGTCACGATAGGACATTTCAAAACCACGCTGAAATCTTGGCCTGACAAAAGATCAGGGTTTTCACTGTGGCAGCGAAAGGATAGTAACGTGCACGAATCTTCGTTCAAAAATTATCATACTATGACGTCACAGACACGTCATACTCCATCGGCCTTCATCGGTTATTTCTGGAAGGATGAAAAAGCTTCAGAACTTTTTTTCTATTTTGGTTTTTGTCACATGCACATAAAGTTAAAACGTGGATATTTTCCGAAGATCCTTTTTATCATCAATCAGATTCTGTTAATATTTCTGCCGGGAGAACCAATGCCAGGTCTACGTCAGTACGTGTACATGAATTTCTTCATTGTCTAACATTTCATCAGCTTTGGAAAACCAGTTGTTGAGAATATAAACGAAACAACTAAAAAAATTGAAGTCTTTTTATAGTCTTTACATAATGTAGTTATACATCACCACTCATAAAAGAAACAATTGATATTGCATTTATGTTGAAATCAACAATGATTTTCCAGCCCACCAACACGAGTTTAACGCCATTTTCAGCAACGTACACCTGTTTTACACTGCGTGCCGATTTATAACTAGTTACAGGCAGAAACTGTTTACTTTCATTTGGCATCCTTACCTGTCAAATTTTGATGACTGTAACAAAATTTGAAATTCAACCCGGTGTTCAGGATGGAACAGAAATTTAGACTATATATCGATATAACGACATCCGATCTTCCGACAGGAAAAGTTAAATGATTCTTCAAAAACGGACTTGCTACCATACTTCCCAGGACGGACTTAAATACAAAGTGGACAATCTTGCCCCGGTCTCCCCTAATTATTATTTAGGTCTTAAATTCTCATTAGAGCTTGCATTTTATTGTCATTCCTCGACTTGCCGACTTGAAATAAAGCTTATCTTATCTCATTCTGAAACCAGTATTTTTCATTCTGATCGAATCAGCAAATATCAGAGATCAGCAAAAGAAACGCTCTTTAAAGGCATTGCCTTTTCATATTATATAATAACAATGATTTAATCCGCTCAGGTATAGAAATAGAGAATAACAGAGACGTATATGCATAATATGTCTCTGAGAATACCCAAGTAAAATTCGAATTCGACATTGATAACGAAAGAAAAC
>NW_018405168.1:11744-13210 GCF_002113885.1 Mizuhopecten yessoensis
AACGAGTTTAGAAGCAGACGTTTATATAACATATTCTGATATTGTGTAAACCTCTGCCTACAAAACAAAATTAATCACTTTCTTTATCGTTTGGTTACAACGGTTGGGACCAAAAGTTTCCTGACGTCTATATTTCTTCACTAATATTGCATACAACAGGAAATGTCACCTCGAGTTAATGTAGGGAGTGAGGGTTTACTGCAATGTTAATCATAGTCAAAGGACTCTAAGCATTACTTTTAGTATATTTCCATTTTGTATGCAAGTAATGCTTAAAATGTTAAACAAACGATAACATTGAAGAAACCTAAATCTCGATTACACTCAAAAACAGTCCCGGTTGATATCACGGAATTAAAATAGATCCAAGTCCGTGGTGATTCCAACGAGATTCTTCAATTTACATATAGAGCCATATAGAAGAGCTCCGTACCTTTGGCGTAAGGACAACAACACAAAAGACATCACTTCCAAAAGCTTCCCCCTTCAAAATTCTTTAACCAGCGACATATATACTATACTGGTGTATGTACTACGAAGATATTTGTTTTATACGCTTCTGCTTTAACCACCCCAATGTTTTTGTTTTAACCACTGAAACATCCATACATCTTTAATAAAGAAGTGGTTTGGTGTTGGGTGGTTTGGTGTTGGGTGGTTTGGTATCAGGTGGGGGATGGTGCACCCCCGCTGAGCAAAGGCCACCCCTGATAGCGGTCACGGCCATCGTAACTAATAACACACCGATTTCTTCGGTTACATATCCAGGTAAATTAGCAAAAGGAATATGATATAAGAAGACTCGACTCTTTATGATTTGCATTGTGATTTTGTAAAAATAAACATAAAATAGTTACCAGCATTTTGTTGACTTAAAATATATTTTTTGATTCTAAAATGAAATAAAATCATGCTAGAGAAATAAAAGAAGTTGAAAATTATATAATTTTTTAAAAATAAATTCAGTGTAAAGTTTGATTTGTTCTTTTGAAATGCGTAATGAACACTAAATTATCTCATTCAACCTTCCGATTTTACCTCTTGTCACACGAATCAGTTGCTAATCGTATATCTGAAAGAAGTTGCATGTAGTTCCCATACAAAAGGACGGTTTTATACACTGGACATGTTTGTGTCAATTATAAGAAATTGGGGATATATTTTATTTCCTATGAAATATCTTTTTTTGCAGATTTAAGAAAGGCAAAATAAAACTATTATGTTAGAAAAGAATTTTAAAAGAAATGTTGTCGTCATTGGTCAGATACTTTCGTTGTATAGGAAATTTAATTAATTCTAGAGAAGGAGGCGGTGGTGACATCGATACCGCCCAACTCCACCCCACAAACTTTTGGAATTTTTACGATACTAGTGATCTGAAACTCATATGAATTCAATTGATATAAAATACACATAACACATACAAATAGAAGTATAGCCAAATTTCAGATTAATAAACACCAATC
>NW_018405168.1:13279-37375 GCF_002113885.1 Mizuhopecten yessoensis
CACACACACACACACACACACACTATGACGTCCCTTGTTATCTATGTCTCACGATCATACGTTTTCAATGCATAATGAAAAGGGAATGCAAATGTTAATCATCTTCATTTCTCATTATGATATACCCGAAGTTACACCCCCGTGCACAGTGGTCGTTTTTTACTTTCCCTGTTCAATAGTTGAATTAAATTAAAACAATACGTAAAACAGACTTGGTACTTCAGTCTCATAATCAAATCAGATACGTATAAGAAATACTATAATCTTTACGAATTAGTTACAATGTTTGTTTGGTCATAATCCTGATATGTCAGAGTAATCGTTCTCCCGAGTGATGGTTGAGATACATCAAAGGTATACGATTTTGTCGGAAAAACTAGACACGCGGCAAAGGACGTCCCTGCGTCCACATGGACTTTTAATGCTTATATCATTTCTCGGGTGCTGTTGGAAGGAGGGGTGACATTTATTTCGAGAGATAATGTTAACCACTAAAACATCTAATATTACTCTTTACACAGCGCGATAGGTCCAAACAAACCAACTGTAGCCGGGTCCCTGCGCCTGAAACAACAGGTATTTACCTCGAGCTCGGGGTCTTGACCTTCGAAATAACAATAGCCACATGTAACAGAAGTTATCCCACGTTTAACAGAAAAGACCAAATCATAGTTGAGACTGATCCACCATTGTTAAGGATAGTGAAATCAGTGATGTTTGTGCACTACACTATTCAAAAAATGACGCTAAAGAGAAAAGTAAAATTAATAGACAACACTCAGTATACCTATCTGGAAACAAACAATAACTTTTATATAATTGTTTTCTTATTTTACATCAGTGAAGTATCGATGATACCTTGATAATGCAGTTTTGAAAATGTGTATGAGAACACTCAAATCTGTACATCTAGCTTCAGATAAATTATTTTGACTTACCCTAATATTTAATTTGCATAAAATGATGTAATCTTCTTACACGTTTAAGTTTATTACGTGAGGGTATGATTAATGTGAATATATTTGGTCTCTCAACACGTATGTAAAGCTAACAATTACATACATTAATTTGCAATAAACTTGGTAACAATTAACCGTAAATAGGCCCGAACGCAAGTTTGAACATTCACTGCAAAAATAAATTACTAATAAAAGAAAAAACTTTCCACGCATCTTGCGTNAAAATGTTCGAAAAGTTCCTCTCGTTTTGATATTTTGTACATTACACATAAAGCTTTTTAATTTCATTTAATTTCTTAATGCCGGTTGCTATATGTTTTCATTGTTTAGCTATTTTAAATCTTATTGAATGCTGCCATCTTGATTAGGATTCTTTTTTCTTCTACCATCTACTATACGCGATTATTTGCGGTGCTCGTACTGTCTGTTGTCCCACCTTTTAAGATGGATGGCAATGTAGGTTTCATGAATACGTGCCCTGAACACTACGAGTTCGAGTTAGCGGGGTTTTACTGTACTGTTTTACCGCTTTGGTCCAAAAATGCGGAAATGTATAATTAATGCAAAAATGCAAAATAATTAACGTTTGTGTATGCTATATTTGTAATAGCGATACAATGTATGGCATATTTTAAATATTTTCAACTTACTTACCAAATTGACTATTTTGTGTCGTTCTTATGTTAGGTCGACGAATGAACAACATATTACCAACAAACAGTTATACGATTACTGTTATGCTACGTTAGCGCTGTGCTTCATTTCGTTTATATCGATAATATAATTGAATTATGAGATTAAAAAGAATCCCCTTTCTTCACCTTATATACATAAGTTATAACATCTTGGTTCAATAATGAAAGTCATCTCGACCTATACTCTCTCAGCCTACTAAGGTGTGAAATTTGTGAACAGGTAAATAACACTTAACACACATGTGTCCAATGCTGACAGCAGGTAGCCAAAGACACACCTGTATACCTGTGGAATCAAAGGGCTGTCAGCAGGTTGGCTAGGGGGTACCTCAGTTCAGTTCAGCTCATAGGTTAAGTGTTAAACAGTTACATCAGTGTGGCTAATATTTTGATATTTTTCACGAGTGCGCAGCACGAGTTAAAAAATATCAAAATATTAGCCACACTCGTGAAATATATTTGTTATTACTGAAGACACCATTGGATTTTCTATTTATCTATTTTTAAAGCATAAAGCACGAAAAATGTAATACATTCACACTGTGAAAATATCACGTTTGATATTTGTAACAATGTGAAAGATATCAGTGCTGGATCCGTTGTTATGCATGTTGTGTATTACATGATCGATATATCGATTTATTCGCAATATTGCGGTTTCATTTTAATTTTACATGGTATGGTCAGTGGTTTGCTCCGTACCGACGGATCATGCACTTCGTACACATCGGATCATTTCGAAACATTACTCCGCACCTAACGGATTCTTGTGAAATTGAAGTTCTTGAAAAATAGGAAAAAATTGATATCGGATAACATTAACTTGACTTCCATATTTGCAAATGCTGCCGAAAACATATCTAATCGCACCTTTTGTTACGTAGCATAATACATATTAGATGATAAAACAGTACCTATATACAACAAGATCACGATATTTTTTTATTGAAAATCGTTTGATTAAATGCGGCACAGTGTGCCTGTCGTTTTGGTATGATTTCCATAATTCTGGTAATGTGATATTTGAACATTTCTTTTTGGTAAGAACTGTCTTAAAATATGTAAAAACTGACAACTTCAAATAATAATGTTTATGCGACTTTGCTGTCGGTGCGCACTCCGTACTATACCGATATGGGTACCTGCTATGGGTGCGCATAATGAGCAATTTAATCATTTCAATTGGCCTGACAAAAGAAATTACCGGTTCAAATTATTCCAAACAAGTCAAATCAAATAATGCAGTAACGACTTTTTTTATAGATTTATCCACACTTAGGATAAGTGTTGTTTTCAAATTTAAATAGAACTGAAAACAAAAATACTGATACCAAAAGTGACGGGTTAAATCCCTGCTAAATCCAACAGCTCCACAGTCAGGCCTGGCATGTTAAGCTGTTGGAGAGTGGAGAGAGATGGCACCATTGTGGAGAGTGGAGGGTATCTATGTACAATCCCTCCACGTTATGAATATGTGCTAGAGTTTTAAGCGTGGAGACCGTGTGTCGTTTTATGACTCTAGACNAAAATGACATGATGTAAGAGCCAGTTTAATGATGCGACTTTTTAGAGTCATATATTTGCAATGAAATCTACTATAATGTTCTGAAATCTGCTGATAAATCGCATGTATTCCTCCTATATGTATACATGTATATTTAATTTCCCATGTAACGTTACATATAGTCTAAAAGAGAGAGTTTTACTAAACAGATTTTGGTGTAGTTTTAGAGCACGTAAACATGGAACGCATAAACTTTCATTCAATTTGGTTTTCTCATAATCGCGAACGTAGATCACTTGAAAAGTAAAAACACCAAACCGTATAGTCATACCTACGTGTATACGTGAACAACTAATTTAGGTCTAATGCCAATAAAACTGTCACTGTCACGATTAAATCTGAATCGTGTGATGGTTTAAAATAATTGTTTCGTTGAAATATTGCTTTAGATGTCTGCTTTAGAATACAAGGACTAAATAGCATCTCCTTGCCTTACTGTTTCCTTACAATACTAGTCTAAACGACGTAGTCTCTCTTTAAGTATTCAAAGCATGAAAGCTCTGGCTTTTGGTCAGCCATGTATGTCATACGCACCTCACCCTATTATAAACACTCTACCGATCCTGTTTAATCTACATACCGTCATAACTAATGGTATTGTAAGGAAATATTTGGTGCTAGGCAGGGCGATGCACTTTAGTTCTTTTACTCCAAAACACAAGAAAATGTTTTTAAAGTAAAAAGGCATTGTTGGATAAGTATGAAAATTTCACAAATTAAATATCATCATGCAACTTATATATATGCTAAGTTGTATGCCTATCCCAAAATGCCTTTTATGTATAATCAACTCTTATTATCGGAAATAAGCAGAACAATTGTTATTGAAATGAAATGGATTAAATGTAGCCTGTTTCCTTGAGGCTAGGAGACTTAACATTACCAGCAAATCAAACTCCATGTATTAAATTAATCATTGTGGTGGCAAATGCCATTTTTAATTTGTAAGTAAACATTGATAAGTAAGAAAATAAATTAGAGCTGGAACTCACTTCAGCCAAAAGGTGTGGAGCAAATATTATATGATTTGTATAAAATACAGTATTAACTATTGATATCTTATACTTATAGCATATAAGAGGTGTCATACACCTTTTAATTCACTTAAGATTGAGAGATATTTGTAATTGCCAAGTTTGAGATGTGTCCAGAAGCCATAGCTCAGTATAAAATAAAAGGAAAGTGTGTTATGCATATGCATTTTATGTCAGTGTACTCAAATGAGTAAATTTGTAAATTTCAACTCAAAATACAAAGAAGGAAATTATTGAGGAAACAAAACACTTTTCATTTGTAAATTACCTAAAACAACCCCCTGACTTAATCCTCCGTTTTCTAAAAACAATCTTTATGTGACGATTACATTTCTGTATTTTTTTACTCCTTTATGTATGCCTGTTTAATTTACATATGTTTCCAAAAACAACAAAATGGTATTATTTTGGTGTTTTAGCTCATTTTGAAAACAGCAAATTGTATTTGTGAGTTACCCCTACCCCATTTGGTACCCCAAAATCCCACTTTCGGTCAAACGTTTACCATAGTTTTTTCGCATGTGATACATTAAGACATCTTTGAACAAATGTAGGAGGTGAAAATCCGGATATACCGGGCCCAAAAAAGGGCCTTATTGACACTCATCCTTCACTTAAATACTTTCAACAACAATTTTTCTTCCAACACTGGGGACAAAAAGAAACGTTCCGGTGCAACATACTACCTGTGTTCGTTGGAGGATCGGTTATAAATGCCCTTTTGCCATGACATTCACAGGTAACACCTCTGAGGTTATTGGTTCACCTGTTCATAGCATTAAGTGGTAAAAACTACACTACAGGTAATTAGCATACCTTTTCATTCACAGGTAAGATATTTAGGTGTGTAAACTGTGTATTACTATCTCTCATCTAAAAGTTACAGTTTACATTGAACGTAGTTGATGCAGGCACGGAATTAGATTTCCCTGAATCAGGCTTGAATGTATAACTTCTCTTTTGGAGATTTGATATCTTAATTTGTCGATTGATGATTTTACCCATACACCATACTTATTATACTGGTTGCTGTCATTTCTTAGACTGTTTTGCAGATAATATCTACATATGTACAGGGGGCGTGTCAGAAAGGGTACGCGTAATGAACAGAATATCGCATAAGTCGTGCCACTGTGACGTCACATATCACGTGACCTCGTATCGAGTTTACAATCTGCATACAAACTAGGCCGATATAGATGGGGTATCACCTGGCCTGTCTATCATCTGAGTACCGAGTGAGACGGGGTCGTCTCGGTCACTATACGTATTATTGCATCAAATTACCGTAAAATATGAAATTATGAAAAGTGGTGGCCAAAATCCTTTAACACATGTTTCAAAAACAGAAATGGTATCATGATGGTTGTTTTAGCTCATTTTGAAAACAACAAATTATATTTGTGGTTTACCCTACTCCTTTTGGTACCCCAAAAAGCTACTTTCGGTCAAAGTTTTGCCTTAGTTTTGTTTGCATGTAATACAATAAGACATCTTTGAACAATATCCAACTAATTCATTATCATGATATTTACTGATGTGTTCATAATGCCACGCATTTACTGATATAGGGGCACAACAAACATTCCGATTTGTCTCTCAATTGATAGAGTCGAGCTATTTCTGAATAAGTGGTCATGCGTTGAACTCGCTGTAACAACTATTGACATAGTTATCTCACCCCTTTCAACGATTAATCACATCTCTCCTCACACCCTTCACCATTAACACAGCAACAGAAGCAACATATATTTCTAAGTTATAATTACCAAAACATTGTTCGGACGTCTGGTCACATGTCTCACAATACGAAGAACAGTTGGTATCGCATAGTGCGCCTGTTTTACCAGTAATGCATCCTGAAAATAAAGACAATCATATTGGAGATATGCTTAGGAAAAAAATGTCATATACAAAAAAATAAAATAATAAGTATCAGGTTAGAATACTACTTGTCGTGGTGTAACGTGGTCGGGTCTATCTCTATCAAGGCCTATGATTTGTAGTAGGATAGCCAACCCTTCCCCCTTGGTCAATAGGGTCTCTTCTTAGCCCCTGGTCAATGGGGTCTCTTCAGCCTCTGGTAAGCAAGGCTACTCTAAACTGGATACTACTTTGAACCCACTCAGTGACAGTGAACAAACGCCAAATGAACAGTTCTATAATGTTTATTTATATGCATAGGAGTACTGGAGCCATACGAGCATGACAGTTGCAAGGTTAATGCAAGTCGATATCAACGTATCTCACTCTTGTTCTGTACATATATACACTAAAACTTCCAATATGGCTCAGTTTCACTATTATTCTGACTTATAAAGTAAATCTGACATATAGATATCAACAATAAACCTTATTTGTTTCAATTCTAGCAGTAGGAATTATATCTGACTGAAGTTCGTTACGGTTTCTAATGTAAACATTGACCTACATTTTATACGACTTTGACGTCACTTTACCATAAGCGATTACAGGGAAATCCCTTTTAAAAATAGTTTGATAGATAGATTAAATGACAATAGGCTATATCCCTAAGAAAAATAGGAAGTGAATCACGCTCCAACCTGGTAAGCGGTTCCGATATCTTAAAACCGTGTGTACTCACCGGCTGCTGAGTCGTGACTGCCGATGTTTAGCAATAGTCCCGAAAATAACGGGACACCGTCCCGAGAAATTCACGTGCCGGGACTCTAATATGATTGGTTGACATGCACACAATGTGAAAATGTAAACCTCCGGCCTCGGACATGCGCACTGCATTACCGGAGAACAACATGTTGTCGAAATTAAACATATGAACAAGATCGACTGAAAATGACAAACTACACGACTAAATGACGACTGACCAGGTAATTCTTATAGATGCGACTAACCTATGATATATGTAAATGTTTAATTACCGCGATTCTCATTGACAACTATTATAAAGTACGTTATTATTGGAAACTAAAATGCTAGACGCACGTCTAAAATCGCCATGTGTCGGTAGTACTAAAGTCCGATTTAACAGAACGAGCCAACGATGCTGGGGAACACAATAACAATCAAAGATGGTCCTGAATATAAACAACGTTAACATAGTGGCGTTACAGTGGTACTGTATACAAAATATATGTGAATGAGGTAATTAAATTTAAATCGACACTCCAAATCAGTCAACAAAATTTAACCCATATTCGAAAAATGCTGCATCAGAAAGAGTTCACAATGCCGTAACACACCTTCGTATTAAACTTGAGCAAACTTGGACTATTAATCAGTTAAAGAAACATCAACAGTGATGTGTAATAGGGCTTGCTGCTATCCGTTTGTCGGTAAGGTACTCCCAACCCATCCCAATACAAATATACATTTCCCCCATAAAATACTTTATCCTGATTTGGTACGCATACATTATTATTGGTTAACCAGTTTAAAAGTCTGTGTTACATTTATCACTGCCACTTTGACAATTTAATCATTGCACATAATGATCTACTTACCAGTACAATTTCCGTTGTTCTTCATGCATGTTTTGTCTTTACAGTTGTCAGAGCAATCACTTGCACACTCATTACCATGTTTTCCAGGAACACATTCTATTGAAATAATGATATGTTCTAAAAAAACATCCAATAATAAATACACTGATGTATGATCAGACCCGTGTTGAGGGTTCATTCGATTTGTTGTTTCGATGTTGTTAATTAAGAAAGTGTATAGAAATTTAAGAGATATATGTGTTTTCCATACAAACGGTAAATAGATTATCTGATATGATGTTCATTATAGAACTCTAAGGATTAATGTGCAAAATCGATACACAATAATTATTTTGCTGTAGGTATATCTATGATCTATGATGTTGATTCCAACTTGTTACCTAGGCAATATCCATTGTCCTTCATGCATGATTGGTCTTTACAGTTGTCAGAACAATTGAGGTCACACACGTCTCCGTGTTTTCCGTTTACGCATTCTGTAATATAAACATATAACATGATTTTACAAATATTCTAAATAAGTGCCGAGTATTGGCGAAAAAACAAAACATTATACCAATATATATTGACGGCTTTGAGGAATACATCGGTAACCATGAACGGTTACACGCACAGTCAATATTACCGTGTGAATTCAAGTTTTGGCTCAATACTCACGGAAGAATATTGGTCCAATCTCCAGTGGTGGTAAAAAGAATGTGTGTGTGGAATGTAAGGTGTGTGTGTGTGTGTGTGTGAAGGGGGTAAATAAATCAATAAGGTGCAATTCCATCATTGACATGATTGATACTCCTTTGGGATTATGGGATTTCCTCCCCCATTCTAAATGATCTCTTAAATATGGGAAAGAAGAATATATTTAAATGGCATGTCGAGAAAGACTGCAAAACCAAGAAATCACTTTCACCATACGATTTCGTCCATTTAAGTATCATCAATCCTTGGTATTAAGGGTCAAAAGGTTGGTAAACAAGGTCAGGTGAATATACTTCATTTGTAAGTCATGGTGGACGAGTGTCGTTTTGAAAGTGATGTGTTAATAGTGCAAAAAAGGGATAAAGGAGTAAATGTATTCTCTACATATATGATTTAATATTAAGTAATACAAATACAATATTGACAAATATTTCAAGTTGAATTCAAATTCTTTAAATTAGGACGTAGTTGGTATCGCATAGTGCGCCTGTTTTACCAGTAATATATCCTGAAAATAAAGACAATCATGCTGGAGATATGCTTAGGGGAAAATGTCATATACAAGAAATAAAATAATAAATATCAGGTTATAATACTACTTGCCGTGGTACTGTATACAAAATATATGTGAATGAGGTAATTAAACTTAAATCGACTCTCCAAATCAGTCACCAAAATTAACCCCTTATTCGAAAAATGTTGCACCAGAAAGAGTTCACAATGCCACAACACACCTTCGTATTAAACGTGAGCAAACTTCGACAATAAATCAGTTGAAAAAATAAGAAAATAACCCCAAAATGAGTGATGTGTAATAGAGCTTGTCGCTATCCGTTTGTCGGTAAGGTACTCCCCACCCATCCCAATACACACATACATTTCCCCTCATAAAATACCTTCTCCTGATTTGGTACGCATGACCTATTAATGATTACCCAGTTTAAAAGTTTAAAAGTTTAAAAGACAATTTCATCATTGTACATAATTCACTAATAACCTGTATACTTTCCGTTGTTCTTCATGCATGTTTTGTCTTTACAGTTGTCAGTGCAATCACTTGCACACACATTATCATGTTTTCCGGGAACACATTATATTGAAATAATGATATAATCTAAAAGCAAATCAAACAATAAATACACTGATGTATACAGAGACCCGCGTTGAGGGTTTATTTGATTTTTCGATTCGATATTGTTTATTTAGAACGGGTTTAAATATTAAAGAAATATATGTGATTTCTATATTTTCCTATGCCAACAGTCAAGAGATTATATGATTTTCATTATAGAATCCTGAGGATTTATATGCAAAATTGATGTATAATAATTATTTTGCTGTAGGTATATCTATGATCTATGATGTTGATTCCAACTTGTTACCTAGGCAATATCCATTGTCCTTCATGCATGATTTGTCTTCACAGTTGTCAGAACAATTGAGGTCACACACGTCTCCGTGTTTTCCGTTTACGCATTCTGAAATATATGAGTATTTGGGAAGAAGATAAAATATTATATGAATATTTATTGACGGCCTTGAGGAATACATCGGGAAGAATGAACGGTTACACGCATAGTCAATATAACCACGTGAATTCAAGTCTGGGCTTTACAATTCTTTCGGAAAATTAGATGTTCAATCTCCAGTGGCGGCAAACAGAATGTGTGTGTGGGAGTAGAGGTGGGGGTGGGGGTAAATAAATCAATAAGGTGTATTGGAAATCCACCATTGACATGATTGATACTCCTTTGTGATTATGGGATTTCCTTCCCCATATTAAATGATCACTTCAATACGAAAAAGAAGAATCTATTAAAATGGTATGTCAAGAAAGACTATATGGCGATTTCGTCCATTTAAGTCTCATCAATCCTTGGTATTAAGGTTCTAAAGGTTGGTAAACAAGGTCAGCTAAATACACTACATGTGTATGACATTGTGGACGAGTGTCGTTTTGAACTTGATGTGTTAATAGATCAAAAAAGGGATAAAGGAGTAAATGTATTCTCTATATATATAATTTGATATTAAGTAATACAAATAATATATTGACAAATATTTCAAGTTGAATTCAAATTCTTTAATTGGGACGTAGATCTTACGTCTTAAATGGTGCACCGTAGGTAATATGAGTTTGAATGAGATTTTATAACTGAGGTGTTACCCACAGTCAAACTGACGAAAAATAGTGATTGAAAGGTTACCTTCAGAAATATTTGACCAATATTAGAATGCGTAAGTTTTGTGTGGCAAAGTGTATTGTTGTGAATAAAAGAACAAATAAAGCAATGTACATTTTTTACACTAGGGAGCATAATGAAAACAAAAATATATTTTCTATCACAGAAGAAATAAGAATGTCCCCCAATGCAATTTTAGTAAGAGCTTAAACTAATCACGTTGTTTTTATGAAAACCCCTTGCTGTAAATTTGTCCGTTAGCAGTCGACCTTTATCACGGAAACCCTGATATATAGTGCAAGCTTTTAAATACCGAATCCATCGTGACATGTAAACACCGTAAAACGGAAAAACACTAATATAACTATCAAAAAGAGAAAGTTGACAGAAAGAAGTTGTTATTGCCATGCTAAGTATAGCACCAAAACGATTTCCATTCCTCTTTGCGCAATAATAGTCTTACAGTTGTCAGTACACACATTACCGAGTTGTCCAGGAACACATTCTGTTAAAGGAATTATATTAAAACACAAAATTATTTGGCAAAAGTACAATTAAACTGAACGTTGTTAGAACTCAGCGTCTTATTACGTTAAAGCACGATAAACAATCAGTGATAGTAATAAATATTCATTTTGATTGAAAACGGAGTGAATGAGTATATATATCTAAAACATAACTACAACTTCAGTAATTAAAAAAAATAAAACGGGGCTTTACGCCTGAATGCCGTCTTAATGAACCTGCGGAATTACACCGAAAAAGACAATAAAAAGTAATTGGGAAACAAATCGATGATAAAGATCGCGCAAGGGCGGTCATCAATGTAACCAGATAAGTACATTCACGGGTGTGAGGTGGCGTTTAACATTTGAATAATCTATCGAGTATAATGCATACATCATTTGCTAGTGGATTCAACTGTTAACATTAATTCAATAATGCCATGTATTTAGTAATATAGGAACCGTTTGGAAATTTCAAGTTGTCTTTCCGAGTGATGTAATCAACCGTAAACAGATACAATGCTTCGTCGCATAAACTGTTTAGCGCGCAATTGTTGCGGACAACAATATATTTATCAAAACTATGAAAATATAACTTTTTTATATATTGTAATGTTTGTTTTCTATTAAATGGCAAAGCTTTGACGCCCTGTTCCGTTATTTGTGTGTAGCAAGATACATACAGTTATATCTTTAGAACGACTTCTTTTCTCTACATGGAAATAATGCTCTTACGTCACACAACCACGTTCTTGTGGGTTTGAAATACTTTTAAAAAATATATCCTAAACATCATTTATTCTTTGTCTGGAGAAACCTTCTATTACGGAAGAGCATCACGTAAAAACAAGTGTCGTTTTTTGAATTAATAACCCTAAATTTTAAGATAATAACTGAACATTTCAAGATAATAACTCGAAATTTCAAGATAATAACTCGAAATTTCAATATAATAACTCGCTATTTCGAACTAAGTCGAAATTTCGAGATAATCATAATTGTTTAAACCATAGTCAGTTCAATCTAGATCATTGGGTAAACCGGCAAAAGTATTTGGTCTTTTATTTTATAATTTTATTGATTTTAAATTTAAAACTCATTTTGTAAACTAGCTCTGTTTCTCGGTCTAAGTAAAGGAGAAAGGCTAACCATTGTCCAATCATGTAAGAAAATGAACTGATCGCAGCCCGTGGGGCCGATATTTGTTCATTCTCTCAAAAATATTCACACAACGAACATTTCATGTTAAACAGTTTATGCAGTTTTACAGTCACCATAGTAAGCGCATTATTGTGCCTTGTGATTCTGTTGTCACTAACTTCGTTCTGCTATTATTAACGTGAAATTGATACAATTATGTGGTTTCGAATATTTGTTTTGATTTCCTAGATGGAACGTTTAATATTTTCTTGACTAAACAATATGAATTGAATTCCATAGTGTACTGTCTCTCGGACAAACAAATCAAACCCGTTGCTCCTGCATTCAACATGTGTTCCACAATCCCCGTACCGGAAGTACCCTCAACAGTACAATACACTATAAACCAAATGTTTGGTCATTAGATCCGGAATGCAAACACTAAACATGCATTTTATAACGATTTTTTTTTGCGTTTATTATCAATATTCAAACTACACAGTGCAGTTCTACTCACCAAAACATTGGTCAGATGTCTGTTTACATGTCACACAATGCGAAGAACAGTTGGTATTACACATGTCACCTTTTTTACCAGGAATACATCCTGAAAAGAAATATAATAAAACAAATTGAGAGGAAGGGGCTCAAATAACTTTTTTTTTTAGTTTATCTTTAACACAAAAACAATAACTACACGGTGAGATTACTGTATAATATACCAAAACGTTGTCAGATGTCTGTTTACATGAAGACATAACCCACTCCGTCCCCATTTTTCTAATACCCTTTGCCCGTGAACTTATGGGTTTGGGGTTTATGAAATAGCTTTTAGGCGATTTTTAACCGGATACCGTGGCTCCCAGATCTGCACATAGTGTTGACAACTTGTATATATACATTTGAATGATGTATCTATAAAACACATACATATGTATATCCCCCTTTGTTCGTAAATTGTATCTTTCTTTGAACTCATATACAATTTACCCATATATTTTACATACACACATATAAAATACCTCATTCCCTATGAATGAATTCGACCCTAATGCAGTTCAATGTTTTCTACGTACTTATATATGTATATTGATCATACGAGAACAATACCCTGCGTCCTTTTCACAAATATTGTCTTTAAAATTCGTCGGGCAATCGTTGTTAGAGTAATAACCATACTTTCCAGAAAAAACAATATGAATGAAAAAGAAATGTTAAAACTACTACAGCCTTATATACAATATATCAGATATATACTGAACAAAAAAAGAAACGCACAATTAAATTATGCAATCAATAGCCTATGATATTTTGGGAAATTTGTACAAAATTTTATAACAATATGAAGGTAAAAGTGTACTCTTTACAATACTATAGAAGAAAAGTCTGTGTGACGTCGCTCGTGTCATCAGTAGTTACTCAAAGTGGGATACCCGCGAAAAACAAAATTACACTTCAGTACCTGGTGTGGGCACCTTTTGCACGAATCCCTGCACGGATTCTCCTACGCATTGAATTCATGAGAACATGTATTCGCTTTAAGGGAATGTTGTTCCATTCTTGTGTTAATGCTGCGATCAACTGGGCGCGGTTAGTTTTTTTTTTTGACGTTTCCTAATACGCCTGTCCAGCTCATCCCACAGATGCTCAATGGGAGACAGGTCGGGGCTATATGGGGGCCATTCCAGAGGCTGAACGTTGTTTGCCGTGAGAAAATCACGACAGACTTTCGCAACATGCGGTCGAGCACTGTCGTGCTGGAAAATTAGGTTATGACGTCTGAGAAGTGGAAGGACATGTGGTTGGAGGATCTGATCTCTGTATCGAACGGCATTGCGGTTTTGATCCAGGACAACTAAGGGGGATTTTATTCCATGGGAGATGTCTCCCCAAACCATTACAGAAGCCCCACCGAATCTATCGCGTTCAACCACGCATGCGTCGGCGAAACGCTCACCGCGTCTGCAATATACCCTTTTTCTTCCGTCTGAGCGATACAGACAGAATCTAGACTCGTCGGTGAACATCACACGCCTCCATCGACGAATCCCAAACCTATTCGGGCCGTGTCTGCGCATCCAGTCAAGACGCACTTGCCGCCTCCGTGGTTTTGATGAAAAATATTACGGTATAAACTGCCTCTACTAATTGTTTTTTAATAGAGGAAAAATGTCGGGATATTCGTATGGTTGACCATTATAACATCGTACCTTCTATTTAGAGTGGGCCAAGACGCAGTTACTGCAGATATTTCACGATCCCAATCGGTTGCCTGAGATCGTGAGTTCGAGACCTAGGTTTTGTTCAGTGATGAACAGTTGTTTATACCAAACAGTTAACCCTGGTTACATATTTAAGCGAGTTATACATATTTAAATACTGAAGCAAGAACAGTTTCACGAATAAGGGTAACCGACGGAGAACGAGTTAAAACTTGTCTTCTATCGTAAGTTGTTTCACTGTTACATATATCCGTATTTGTTTTTGCAATTTGAGCTCTGTATGTCATAGTGTACTGAATATAAGAGGGTCTTTAAACAAGCGAAACAAATGCCTAGATATATCTTGGTTTTCTTTTTAATATCTCTTTTAAAAGGGATATAACAATAATATTCACAGATATTTGGAAGTATCTATATATACATATAATCAAAGATAAAACAAAGTGTGATTAATTATACTGATACAATGTACACTGTAAGTCAGTTACTAGCGAACATAGTGTCAATTAGATGTAAATACATGTATATGCATTTGAATGATATGCATTTGAATGATATGCATTATCCTCTTTGTTCATACATTGTGTATGTCGTTTATAGATATAAACATATATTACCTGATTTCATATTGAATGCCTTTCAACCTAATGCAACTCATTATTTTCTACGTATGTATATATTATTCATACCAGAACAATATCCAGTGTCCTTCTCACAAGTGCTGTTTTTACAATTCGTGGAGCAATCGTTGTTACAGTAATCACCATACTTTCCTGGAAAACAATCTGAAAGGAAAAAAATATTCTTGTTACGAGAGCTTAGCAATGCTAATTGTGATTTGAATTATTGTTGTGTTCAGAACGTAATCCCCTCTTCTAAAAAAGTAATTCTATTAAATTAGCCTTTTACCATAATGTCTTACGTATTGCACGTGGGCTATACGTTTTGTTCTCCTTGAAAATGCCCTTTGCGGGCTTTCTGACAAAACGATCAATGGGAAAAACAATTTTCATAAAAGCTATAAATAAATGCAGGCTATCTTTCAAATCAAATTTCCTTAACATGATATTTGCATGTGTGTGGAAGCAACATGTACAAAATGCTGGTTTATGTTCACTTTAAACGTATTTAAAAAACATAGTCAGGCTTCGATATTTATCGGTTATGGTGATGGAAGATCCATGTAGGGCTCAATTTTAAATAGTAAAACGTGTCTTCACTTGATCTTGCATAATCTCTCACATAGATTGAAGCCTTTAAGGTCGAATAGCATGCTATTTAGTTTATAGGTCCACATGACGCATATGTATAGATTTCTCAAGGAAGATATTTTTTGTGACATGTAAACTAAAACATTTGTTAGTTCATTTTTCTTCCTGCAAAATTACGTAATGTTGATTTTTGAGTTACAGATAGATCATGTAATAAAGATAGGTTCAGTGATGTTTTAATGTGTGTGTGTGTACTAGAAACTTACAAAAGCAGGAACCGGTTGTAGAGTTACAGTTACCACCGTAACAGTTTCCGGAGCACTGGCTGTTACAGTCACCATCACCGTACCTCCCTACTTGACATCCTGACACAAACAAACAATTCTATTAAACTACACTAGCAATTTTATAAGATTCTAGAACACAATAAAATTTACACTGAAAATCCGAAGGTGGTACCATAAGAATAACGGGACCCATATCGGACACGGTTACTTGACCGGAGTCACATATATAGCATGCGTCTTGGCTGATATACCGCGGGGTCTCGAACAAAAGTACACGGGCGTGCCCTGCACGTTCGAGCGGGAATTTGAAACGTTCTACCGTATCTCGACCAAAACACTAATTATCTAATTAACCTATGTATTTATTAATTATTTGTTTTCTCATCTATTGTAAACTACAGGTTTAATTGTATACAACTAAAAGAAATAACAATAGTAACCTCACTACCAGCATATTTAACAAAGTGGGTGAAAGGGATTGCAAGAATATGTTCAGATATAGAGTAAGGATGTGATGTTAACGGTATAAAATCGACAAAGAATGAGGTATGCGAGTTGAGAGTGGACAATTGTTGTAAACTAAATAATAATACTTTAAAAAGGGAAAATACTGATTATGAAAAATTAATTAAAAAAAAGGAAAAACATTAAAACAAAAGAAAGAAAAAGAAGTACAATGATAAATGGCTCGGTGTCAAGCACTATATTTACGATATAGAGCTAACAAAATATAATAATGAGTTTAACAACCACATGCATACTAACTACTCACATACTAACAAAAAAAAGTATGCTAAATAATTGCAATGCCTTATTATAATAATTGTAATAATTAGACAACCATAGTGAAGAGCCAAATCTGAGTACCAAAGAAAAAATAGTTTTTTTTTTACACTGAGTAATAATAAATATATCTTGATTATCAGGGTCAGCTCTCAGATAAACACTACATATACTGCAATTATCGGTTGACCCAGCAATCTAGATCTTATATATGTTCAGAGTCAGGTATGATAATTACTGACGTCGTTTTATTATCATTACTCTAGAATATCAGGTTAATATTTAAAGGTTTTTGTTTTTAGAACACTCTGTATGTATTTGGAAGTATCACTTGTTCTGTCAGCAAATCTAAAGGGGCATTTGTGCTGCGCTTCAAAGTCCCAACACCAACAGTGTAAAGCTGCGCGAGTCCAAATATGTTGCTTAGCCTTGAAACAGTACGAATCTACTTAAAAGTCGTTAGCATAGGGTATGTGATTGTCATTGTGTAAGGTAATAATATATGGAAATGGCTATATCTGTTATCTTTTGATATAACAATAATGGCTAACACTGCATAACGTGTGCATAATGTTTAATTTAAATGATAGTGTATGACGGACCTGCATTAAGATAAAAAATGGTGTATACTATTCAGACACTCTTCCAAATTGAAGACAGCGAGAAATGATGTTCAACTCCTTATCCGCAGGAATGTTAAGTTCATGCTCCTTTAACTCAAAGATACAGATAAACCAAACAGCATTTAACGTTTAAAATGGCAATCGAACTTGATATTAAATAACAAAACTACGAAAAGGTGGCAGTGAAACTAACATGTGCACATACGTGTAAAGGTCACTCATTAATTAAACATTGAACAATCAGAAAAGAGATATTTACTTTTTTTTTTTTACACAAAATCAGACTTAAAGGATGCTTAACACTTAAAACTTTTTATAAACATCAACAAAGCATGATTTAAAATATACATCCTTTCTTTTAGACAGGAATCTAACAATGCGTATCATGATATTTTTAGTTTTCGCAGGCATAATATTAATCCGAATTATTCTGACGTTTGATCGACATTTTTTATACCTCGATTAACGTCAGAGCTCCGTCCCTCTTTGATATGCGGGAAATCAGCGACCCGCGCCAGGGTCGCTCTTCACACTGATATTTTAAAAACAAATCGTCACTTTCACACACATGTCACACATGTATCGAACGATCTATTCTTTATGCACTATGTGGTATCAATAACATGTTTCAAAGATCATTACGAACAGTATTTTCCAACCTTTTATATACCAACCCATGTTTTAAAAGGAAATTAGGGCACGGGCCATGTCACATAACTTGACGAGATCTCGCGTTACCGAAGTTATTCCCAGCTTCCGTCGAGTTTTTAGTCACGTGGCATTAGAAGGCGGGGCTATCAAAAACGTAAAGTAAAACAGAGTAAGTTTGAAAAAGTATGTTTTTAGTTATTGTATTTGTTGTTTGAGACATGTTATGTATGTTCATCTTGTGCATGCTTTCGATCCATGTGTGACATGTGTGTGAAAGTGACGATTTGTTTCTAAAATATCAGTTTGAAGAGCGACCCTGACGCGGGTCGCTTATTTCCCGCATGTTATAGAGGGCCGGAGGTCTGACGTTAATCGACGCCAGACCGATATAAAAAAAGTCGATAAAACGTCAGAATAATTTGGACTAGCATAATATAAGATAATAAGTCAGAAGCCTTTCGTCGTATTAAAATTTGATTAAACAATTATAAATATGGCACACGATACATATATGTAACTCCAGATACATGTATTATCAAAGATAAAATACTTACCAAATACCTGCACCTCACATAACTCGAGAACGGCATAATCATAATACCAGGTGTACCGTTTGGGGTTGTTCCTATAATTGTAGACGATCACGTACCGAGCTACATACGGGCACTGATGTGTCACCAACAACTGTACCTGAGCTTTAGTACTACTCTTGTCCTCGAAACAAAGGACACTTTGTGTAGGGCTCTCGGTGGTGTTAGACAAGTAGAGCTGATATCCGGCGAATCTATTTTGATATAGATCTATAACGAGGAACAATGACGTGTTATTGTTATATTGATACATTAGATAAAAGAAACAGGCCAATAGGCAAAACATGTATATGCCCTCTCCATATATGCTTCAATGCATTACAATCATGGAGAGTTTGCGATGTTAGAAGAAAATATGTAGAAGGTAATTAGTCGACAAGGCAAAGGAAGGTAACCAGCTAATGATGAGGTATAATCTCCCTTTAACTACCTATCTACCATTTATAGATTACACCGATAACATAAAAAAATACCAACAGGTACTTTACTGTGAAAATCAGCTATCTTTGACAAGTCGTTACGAAGATACATTAATTAGTTCAAGAAAATCCCCACATATTCCGTTATACATCGTTGCAAAGATAACTGAATAACGGACATGTGTTGGAAAAAAGCTCATACATAGTTCATTCAGTTTCATGAAGGCTTCAAATAAACATGGTATTTTAATCGTTTACAAGATATCCAATAAGAACGCCATGTCTTCTGTAGCATCTGTCACTCATACAATGGCTTTACGGATATGGGCAAAAAGAACGTAATTATTAGGTTCAGAACCGTGGCTTGTGTTGATTCTGAGCCCAACTTATAAATCCGAAAGTAATATTTCATATCCTACAAACTGACTGGTCCCTTGTTACTATCTCTAAAGTTTCCCGCGGTTTTATAGCGAACAATTTAACCACGAATATAGACCCCTATCCAGCTTCCGACACATTTTGATATACTAGCTACCGACACATTATGATATATCAGCTAGCGACACATTATGATATACCAGCTAGCGACACATTTTGATATACTAGCTACCGACACATTATGATATACCAGCTAGCGACACAATTTGATATACTAGCTACCGACACATTATGACATACCAGCTAACGACACATACAAAGAGCAAGGCAAAATAAATATATCAAGAAATACATGAAGATTAAAATCAAAGTAGTAGGCAACACTTAAGTGTCTTAAGTATTCTTTTTTTATCACATAATCGGTCTGTTAT
Source organism: Mizuhopecten yessoensis (assembly GCF_002113885.1). Lineage (NCBI taxonomy): Eukaryota > Metazoa > Mollusca > Bivalvia > Pectinida > Pectinidae > Mizuhopecten > Mizuhopecten yessoensis. The sequence continues at coordinate 33,134 of NW_018405168.1, forward strand.
CCAGGGAATTTGCCCATATAATATTTTTACAGATGTCACTAGTGTAATATACCATGGAACGTTTTTCATTGGCTGTGCCAGTCAGAAATCGTTGTGAAGTCATAATATGGACAATGAAGCGACGTCATAAATTGTGAATGGCGCAACAAAATGGCTGTCTCCGCTTAATTAAGCCCTCAACATTTTGGCTTTAAAACCTGTCAAAATGTAAGTGTTCTGAGTTGTGTGATAAAAAGTATCTTAAATTTGTTTTCATTTCATATGAGCTTTTATGAAACTCCTCTCGAAGTTTAAATCTTTACTCGCCAAGGCTCGAAAAAATAAGAACTCCTTAGACACGTTTCATAAAATCTTATATGGAATGTAAACTCAATTTAGATCCTATATGCAAAATAAATGCATGATTTATTAATCAACCACAATTACTTTATCGTATCAGAAATTGATATTGAAAATTAATTCAATTATATTCCCCCTCGTTGTTGTCGTCCGAATATAAAACAATTAAATTCAAATGATTGCACAAGACATAAGTGGGATAATACATTGTAGCTCGTTGTTCATTTTGGATAAAAGCTCGTTGCTCATCCATTTATTACATTCTACAATCAACGACTATTCAACACCTATCCACTAATTTATATCCCTATTGGCCGACACATTTCTAAGTATATTCGCATTTGAGTATGTACATATTTACAAAATACATCCTAATTAAAATATTATATTACAACATTAACATAAACAGTTATGGAGCATGCTTCCTATATAAACGTGTGTATTAGATTGTCAAAGTATGACTGTATTTATAAGACATTTATTTGTGTGATGCAAAATAAGAAGTTTTCCCCATGGTTTATTGCACTACATACGGGTTCTCGTGTGACGTAACAGTCAGCTGCACGGAGAACTGAAAGGGAAATTAGCCAGACAGGTGGTGTCGAGAGATTGTGGGGAAATTGATGATAGTGTGCACCGTAAGGGTGAGTGACGATATTTTAAACACACTGTACAATTTTACAATAGGTGTATATAACTGTCAAATATTGTGAATGTATATTTTGTGCAGAATAACGTGATATTTCATGTGTGAGCTACGGCAATGATTTGTAACATTTGCGCTGCGGAGAAAAGCTAGCAAAACTCACTGGATGGAATTATTAGCGGTCAAGTTAGGATTTCATTTGTAAATAACTATGAAACTAGGTACTGGTTGTGTATAAAGTTACATGTTAGTGAATAAAAAATAGTTGAACCGAAAATCGACTTACGATACCGGAAGCGGTGTATCGCTGTTTGTTTACATTGGAGACTGTGCGAGGCAATTATAGTTATAGGTTGTTTGGTTTGTTTGATAGGCATTGCCAGTCATGGGCTAAGCCTCCGGTGGGACGCCTGACCAGGATATGGAAAACGATATGTACAGCAGAGAGAGACGGGCACTAGGGATTGGGTGGACTTAAGCAAAATCAGACGACAGATGACCTTGACCTTCGTCAGGCTGATCAGCAGATCAACAATACTCGTCGCAGCTAGACACACGGAACTTCCCATAACCGCCCGTTGCAGCATGTGTTGTCGTACTACGTCATGTGCAACACTATTTATGTCAGTGCTTTAAAGTGACTGTGTGAACCCAGTGAATTCAGGGACTTGGACCTCCAGACTGTGCTGTAAGTTCTACATGTCTTTACTTTAAGTTATGATTGGTATCTTGGAACTCTGAACTGTTTCAATAGCACCCTGTATTATTAGATCAGAAATATAACTGGCTGACCTAAATATTAACATAGACATATATGTATGGCCTTGAACTGTATATGTTTGCCTTATCATCTCGAGTGAACTGAAGGGAGAACTTTACCATTGCACAGTGGTTACTGTTAATTATTACAGTGGTTACAGTTAATTATTGAAACATGAACTTTACATGTTGAATTATCAACATGTTGTTAGTTTTTATTTTAATTGTTCTGTATTTTGTTTCCCAGTATTTTCATACATGTACAAAAGACCGCGAGGGCATCACGACATAGATCATCACTGACAAACAACCCCGATACCTCTCCACCGGACTATTTACCCGAGTACTTACGTAAACAACCGAAGTTAATTTCATTGACTGTTATTAGATCATCATTAGCATGCTGTTTTTAACGTTCAATTGGTCTTCTTTATAAAAAAAGTCAAGTGCTTTGAGTAACGAAAAAAATACCAATTTGTAAAATTAGACTTCGAACATGAAGCGACATTCGTTTTGAAACAATATCATACACACTTTTAACATATTTTAAGTTAAGGTACAGCTGTGTGACCGCACAGCGCACTAAACTAGTGTGCACAATCACACATACATCGTGCACACACCTCCCGCAAATCGTTTGCACATAGTGTACACAACCGTGCGGTTAACAATCGCTCGCCCCGTTGTGCCCTTCTAAACCATATTTATGTGCATTTCGGTACAATTGGTTGATCAATATTACGGAATGAAAAAACATAGTAAAGGCTCGTATGTAACTTCTGATCACTATAATTTACATTATGTCCATTTTTAACAATCGGTGTTAAGCAGTATTACAAATGATTTTAAACTGTCAAGAATGGGACCTGACCCCAATGTAACAGAACAGGTAAATAACATAATTGATAAGTTACCGGAGTTTAACCTGACCTGTGCCTGACACAGAAAGATGATCCGTGATACCTTATGACCGCTATGAAACATATAATTAGACGTTGTTAAGTATTTGTTATTCGCACTCGTGTCGGTCTATAACTCCCATTCGCCTGCATTTGTACGTATACACATCGACGATTTACGTAAGTGCTCGGGTGAGGAAAACAGCGGTCCAGGTATTTACAAAGTGGCCATGTTTAACTGTGTAAGGGACCTTGTCCATATATGAAAACGCGGTCCAGATATTTACAAAGTGGCCATGCTCACCTGTATAAGGGACCGTGTACATGCATGTATATAAAACTGCGGTCCAGGGCTGAGTTTTACTAATTTATTTAGCGCTACAGGTTTCTTTGGCCTGACATCCTTCAGCTTGTGAACGACATCAAAGATCTCACTTCATCCAAGCCAATATTAAAGTACTTCCCCAAGCTTAACAGGATATTGGATGATTTCTTCGCTTTTCTAAACTACAGTATTTAAACAGACACAATTGCATTTTAATTTTGTCTTTTCTTTTGTTTTGAAAAAAAATTGTTGCCATAAAACGTCTGTATCCCTAGCTCCTATTAAAACAATTAATAATACTAGAGAAAGAAAAGGAAAATGTATCGAGGCCTAAAACGAAAAGGAAATGTAGATACTCCGTGTTTGTTTTTAGGGGTCTTTAAACTGATATTTATAATCATCATATGAGAATATGTTCTAACCAATCATATAAAATTAGTAATTGATTTTCTGAAACCATAATACATTTACAATTTTACAATTTCCTCGATTATATTTAAAGGATAAGGTTAGTGCAGGCCAACTCGCCATGCACCAAAATCGCCACCCGATGACGAAATTGTGTCATATCACGTCATATTTACAGAAGATGTGACGTAAATAACGTCACCGTAGTCATCAGCACAGTCAAAGCTTTTAACAATTTTGACAAGAAGTGGTATAAGAAAAGAGCAATATTATGGATTTAAACAAAATCGCTTGTAACATGACGACGATCTAAAACATTTGGTCAGTGCGACGGACATCTCTTCAACTAATACGATCAATCTTACACATACAGATTGTGGTATATACCCCACACAGAGGAGAGGAAACAAGGGGTTCTTTTTGTTGNTATTCTTATATTTAAGAATTGTGTTTTCTGTGTTTTTAAACAAACTTAATCGACACATGTAAAATTACAACACAATCCCGTATACAGGTAAACATAACCACTTTGTACATGTACCTGGACCGTAGTTTTCTCCCCTCCTGGGGCATTTACGAAACTCGTCGGGTAAGGCCGAGGTGTGAAAATCCAGGTGAAGGGGAGCTTTAGGCAAACGAATGCAAATAACAAATACTATTCATTACGGTCAAACGGTATCGCATATCAGCTCTGTGTGTCAGGCACTGGTCAGGTAAAACTCCGGACACTCATAAAATTGTTATTTACCTGTTCTGTTACCTTGGAGCCAAACCCATTCTTGACAGCCTAACGGTCGCTGTAATACTGTGTAACACGCATTGTGAAATTGTATAATCTTGATTATTGTGATGAGAAATTACAGATA
>NW_018405168.1:40918-89792 GCF_002113885.1 Mizuhopecten yessoensis
GCAGATAGCGAGCGTCACCTATCTCAATTTTGACAAAGAAAGATGGCTGCGATACCGCTTCGTTAGACGCATAAGTTGGTGTGTAAAACAAACCAAACTCGTAAAGTGTTCTTACCTCTTTTGTTTATCCCATTGTTATGAGCTGATTGTATTACTTACAATTGATATAATCTGTGGCATCATAGTAATTGATGTCTCGTTTTTAGGGTACACTTTTCTATTTTTAAACGCGATGTAACGCGTGGGTCAGAGTATTGTGGGATGAAAAAACACCCACATGTATGTAGGCACCACCTTACTCCAAAAGTGGTTGACCGATCTTTTTTAAATTAGCAGCACTAGAAAGCTGAATACTTTTTTTAACGGAGTAGCCCATATATGCAAATAATATGATTTTTAACTTGTGTTTTTTTTTGTGTCAAAAAGTGTAAATATCAGCATTATTTTTCACTGGAACGAAAATCATTATTGCGAAAGTAGTTGGTGACTGCTCACTGTTTTGATTAAATTTTATAAACTATCGTTTATATTTTTAAAAACAATTAATATCAATAAACAGCTGAGTAATTTCTATGTTAAGTAGCCCTGATTTGATTTGCATTATTTGAAACGATAGCGATGTCACAGATGAATTACTCGTCTGGTGACGAAGGACACGTGTTATTAAAAACCGGATATGTTAAACGCAACAAAAAAGCATCGCCTGCATTCGAGGATCAGCCCATTTAAAAAATACATAACCAATCTTTTTGAAATTTACAGCGATAGAAAGTTGAATAATTTTTTTGATTTGAAGTACCAATTTTTATGTCAAAAAAAATAAAAAATGGCTTGTCAAAAAGTGTCAATATTAGCATTATTTTCACTGGAACATGCTTTATGGAATGTAAACAACTAAGGTTTACGTGATTTGTCTATGTGATTATATAGGGTGTTGCCGTTTAATCCTCCCTCCTATTAGCCCAACAATGGTTTAACTTTTGTTAATGCAATGACCATTTAAATACGCTTAAAAAAATCAGTTTGAAAAAATTGAATTGCCACAAACCATTTTACCACTTTGCATATCGAATATATCTGTACTTACCGGTGATCTATCAAAAAATTTACCCATATACGATTTAGATGATGACATTGTCTGATATGTTATATTTGATATACTGGCATTGCAGTTTAGTTTGGAATAGCTGACAGATAGAAAATAACGTGTTCATTTTAGAACTGTTGATTTGAAAATGTTGTCCGACAATCGCCTAGTATAAACATAGTTATAATAAGTAAACAGTTTTTCATTCGAAAAATATCAAAACTGTTTTCATACATGACTGTGTTTTATTGAAAAGGAAAGTTAAATCTAGGCCATCGATATTGTCTTCCGACTTTCATGTACGTTATACACAGATTGTGAAAGTTAGTGTTTAATACAATGGCCATTTATATATGCTTAAGACGTCCGTTTGAAATTATATTGCCACAAACTATTTACCAATTATCGTTAAAATGATGTCTGTAATTATCTGTGATCTATTGAAAATGCACTCACACACGGTTACAGGATAAGCTTGTTTGATATGTTATATTTGGAAAAACTGAAAAATTAAAACAGTATGTTCATTTTAAAATGATTAGCTTGGGAATATTTCGCAATCTACTGTTGACTGTGATTGTTGCATAATGCATCTTATATGCAGACGTAATATGTGGCATTGTGTAGCTGTGACATTACAATGAATAACACATATTTTATCACAAAGGCAGTATTGCAAGTCTTAAACGTGTACCACTTAGGTGTTGTCCTCTTTATAGAAATACACTTGTAGTAAATCGTGCTTTCTATTGACCTTTGTGTCAGACGACCACTGCGTGCAAATATCTGTTATACGCTCTACATGGAACTTTGAAAGGTAAAATTAAATCTCCGTGAATATGCCTACCTTATAAACCAAATCAGTCTGTACTGCTAAGCACGTAATGTCAATACAAATGTTTGGATAATTTGAAAGTTAATCTACCTTTAATTCTTTAAGTTTCAGGTTTCACCACGACAATGTACAAACATGTTTCAATACGCACAAAGCTGAGGACAAATAATGCATTTCGCTAGATAGATAATTTGTTGCTTATGACTGGAAGTCTGTAAAGGCACAGGTAATTCAGAAGGAGGCTCTAGCACGAAAGAACAGTGATCATGTCAGGTTGTAAGCCATAAACGAATCATTTCTGTATACATATCTGTATTTAATAGATAAGGTTTAGGTAAATTATTACCAGCTGCAGTCGACAAGGACGCTGTATAATACTCCCACCTAGTCAGGGGATGCATGACAACACAACACAGAAAACAAATGACGTCACACTTACCGGCACATTGTGACGTAATTATCTAAAAAGTAAATCAGCAACAATGACTTTACTTAAAAAAGCAAACATTTATACAAAAAAACGATAATCCATAACAAGTTTGACAGTGCATTGTAACAATTTAACAGTTTAACATTTTGAATATAACAACAAACCTCTCATTAACATCCGCTTTAGCACAAATCCAATGAGAGTTAGTTCAGCCATTTTTTATAAATTGATTTACATTGATTCTTTAACCTGTTCAAGTGTGACATTTTCTGTGGCTAGGTATATTACTAGCACATGGACAATCATATTGCAGAGCGATTATTAACGGTTAAAAAGAAAATCGGTTGACGATGGTTGGCTTGTTTGCCCAATATATAATTCGAAACATTGTAAACAGATCATCCATAAATACCGGTCCGAGATCTACAGTTCAAATACTGCTTTCAACCTGAAGCTATTTTTGAAAGTTATTTATTTTCACAATACTGTGTACACCGGTCTTTGATCTTTTTACATTTCGACATAAGCATAGTTTGCTTGTAACCAATCAACTTTAAAGTATACAATGACCTTCAATGTTTTTGGTTGTGTTTTCTGTCAATATTTGTTGGTCAGAATTGTTTTCATATTATCAGCCGTTTTCATCATTTTTGTATAGATATTTCGATACTTCATGGACATATATCGCATACGTTACATTGTCAACGCTAAATTAACCCAACACGCTTAATATAGTTCTTATTGTTAAAATCCCGGTTGTAAAATTAAAGCTTCCTGACGTTATTTTCTTCATCTGTTACTCTGAGAGAATTATACATGCTGCCTATTTTTGGAATAGAATCAAATCTCTAAATTTATACGAAAAGCGTTTTAAAACGCTGAGTGTCCTTACAACGAAAGAAGTTTCAATAATTCATTGAGTTGTTATGATACCATAAGTGTGAAAATGAAAATGATGATAGAAACGATATTTTTTATAACACGTTTGTATTAATATAACGTAGCGGGTTCTACAATAATTATTTTAAATTAGAGACGACATACACGTCAAATAACGTTCTCAGCAATCCTGAACAGGTCGGTAAATAGACTTATTCTAAAATGACGCTACAGGCAATGTTTACACAACCGGATTGATTTGAGAGAAAAAAAATCCAGCAACAATTACAATGCTTAAGAAACCTTTACACAATGAAAAATAATCCGTAACAATCATGAAATTGCATTATGCTACATTCATCATATGGAACATATTGAAATTATTTTTAGTATCGTTTGGAAGAAACCAGAAAATGGTCCTTGAAACATTACGACAACAAACGATTCATCATGTGTCACAGTGTTTTATTACTCACTTATCATTGAACTGCCGTTCTTTTATATCCAGTCGAAAATTATACACCGACGCACTTCCCCACGTCAGGGAAGGCAATACTCTATATGTCATGTTAAATTAGCTGTAGTTGTTTGATCGAACAACGTAACACGGTGTGCGGTGTGCACACGACGTGTGCACGGTAAATACACGATGTGTGCACGGTACATGCACGATGTGAGCATCCTGTTTGGACGATAACAATATTTCTAATTATTGCTTGCGCACATTTGTGAGCACGATGGACAAACGTTGTGCGATAACAATCGTAGTTGGTGTAAATTTAGGACCGACTTAAATAGATAAAAAATAAATCTTTATTTAACGTCATGTGCATTGTAACCAACAAACACAAGCTTTGTGGAGCTTTTAGCACGACGCCGCTAAGGGAACAACCAACGGAGGGAAACCACCGTGCCATCGGAGGGATAACATCTTACCCAGTCAGACATCACTCTCTTTTCCGCCACCGCTGGTGATCGAACCAAAATTCTGGGGAGAGTGAGTGGTCTGAAGCTCACGCTTGATTGCACACAGTAGTAATGACTGTGCGCGTTAGCAATCACGGCTACCGAGGCACCCATCGTCGTGTACATCGTTAACAACAAATATGAGCTTTAACTTTATATAAGGTTTCGTGTTTAAACACGTCAACTTTTTTTTTTTTTTTAATACGTGTCTTAATTCCAGCTATATCTTTAAGCCTGTGTTTCTTTCTATATGTTCATAAAAGTGTTTTCGGCGTTTTGTAAACGACCCAAATTATCGATAGATGTAAAATTCCAACACATATGGTCATGGTCCCATAATTGTACAGGTAACATAGCTACTTTGTACATGTACTTGGGCCGTAGTTTTCCTCAACGAGAAGGTGACAAACGTAGGTGTGACAATCATGTTGAAGGGGAGATTTAGACTGAAACAAATGCAAACAACAAATACTTTACGTTCAGTTGTGTTTTCATAACGGTCATACTGTGTCACATATCCGCTCTCTATGTCATGCAAAGGCCAGGTAAAACTCCGATCACTTATCAAAATGTTTTTTACTTGTTCAATAACCTGGAAGCAAAACAATTCTTGACAATCCAACGGTCACTGTAATATTGTGTACACTTCTGTAACACACATTGTAAAATTGAACATAATCTTTAATTATTGTGCTGAGAAATTAATGAAAACTGGGTACCTTATTTCAAACGAGCCTTCCTGATTTTTTCATTCCGTAATATTGATCAATCAATATGCACATGTAATCAGAGAAAAGCGCACAATGGGGCGAATGATTGTTAAATCGCATAGTTTTGCACACATGTGCGGAAGAAGTACGCACGCTATTTCGTTGCTTTATGCGTTTATAAAAACTGTACATTTTATGATATATTCTAGACGGCTAAATTCAGAGCCTTAGACTACAAAGTTAACCTCTTCCAATTTAGTTCGTGCGTTTGTCTGCCCGGGGTACACATTCTGTACTATTGTACCTTAAGTAACTAGATTTGGTATGCAAGTACTTCTTGGGGTGGCAGAGTGTTGTGAACCAAAAGTAGGCAACTGTGACTTTTGGTTTAACCATTGACATTATCCTTTGAAAACCTTTGTCAGTTGCATATTTTCTACGCTATTTTACCTGAAGTAACCAGATTTGATATGCAATGAGATCTTGGGACTGCGGAGTGCAACATATAATAGTTTATCAGTTTGTCAGTGGCATATTTTCTTTACTATTTTCTTTTCTTAAAAACTAGGTCACTGTGATTGTGATCTGACCTTTGAAATTATCCTTTTAATAATAAGTTTTTGACGGGAATACTTTCTATACTGTTTCATCTTGATTAATTATATGGTATGCAAGTGCATCTTGTGGTGGCAGAGTGTCTAGTACAAAAGTAGGTAGCTATAACTTATGGTTCAGTCTTTGAATTTAACCTTTGAAAAAAGTTGTTTGTGGCATTACTCTTTACTACTTCACCTGAAGTAACCAGATTCAATTCTTTAATATTGTTATGAAATATGTATTGGGGACAAAATTAATGTGTTTCGAGATTTACCGCACAGTGATTGTATAGTTAAAGATCCAGTTAAAAGTAAACTATTATCAAGATATTGATATTCAGAAATAAAATTACTGTAAGGGTCATCCCCAGTCTTATTCATAAAAACTTCTAAAATAAAGCTCTACGATGCAGTGTAATTTAATTTGGAAACATTCTATCTATTTCAAGATTATAATGATACAATTACCAGTGTGTATGCATAATATACACAATTTAGTAATTAATTTTAAATTGACCAGTGCTCCCCTTAATTTTTGAAATAACTTTTTATGGTCATTGAAGTCATCAGCAGCTGTTATCGGGGTCTGATAAGCTAATGAAAACTTTGTAGGCGGTGTATTCTTGTTGCGTCATTACTAATCGTTTTATAATCTGTCAGTGTCTTTGACTTCACTCACATTTGCAATCTTGTCCTGATAGGCAAATGGTAATTTCGCAGATAATATATCATGGTAGCAATTTGTATCGATGGACGAATCAAATGCCGTCTTATATCTATAATAATGCAGAATCTCTGAATGTTGCCTCGAAAGTATGCAATATAGTATCATAACATATGAATCAAAAATACGAATCAAACACCATTTACAAAACGTTTGATTTATTGAGAAACATCTGTTTTCTTATCAAATTTTCAGATTTATTCTGAAACAAAGTAGTGATGTATTACGGGGATCTGCGTTTTACTATTTTCGTGGCTTGTTCTTATACAGAACAGTGTTATACTGAAACCCCTGAACAAATAGATTGACGTTGTAAAGGGTTCTGCGATACCCTCAGTCACACGTACAAAAACAAACTCAGGACATATTGAAGTAGGGCATCATTGCGAATAGCAGTATATAAATACTGAATAACACAACTACAGAAATAAGATAGTTATGTTTAGTAGCTCTCTAAATCATTACAATTATATTTGCGTTTTATCATTAACCAGTCCTATTTACAATTCAGACAACGAACACTCTGACGAAAACATAACCACAACGATTGTTATGAGACCAAGCGTATACTTAGATGTTTTGATAGACCCTCCTCGTGACTCAAAATATAGAAGTTTCTCCATAAAATTAATACAAATCAAGGATTTACATACTTTGTTGATACGCATATGATTAAAATATCAGGTAAATGTCATGTGGAAAAGCATGTACTTTGAGCTGAACAAATGATAACATGTGTATGTACAAAATTATTTAAGTAACAACTAGAATGGATTGTTATTCTATATCCATTGTATAAGTGACGATTAATACAAGCTAAAGATACCCACTGGGCAACTTTTCGAATTTCACTATGGAATCGACAATTTACGTTTTCAACAGTCCAGGGCATATTGTTATAGGTATTATGCCTCTTTTTTACACCTATACCACAACTGTGCATCTTCTAAGGTATCCACATGCAAAACGGCATCAACGATACCCCCGGTTAAAGATGCCCAATGGGCAACTTTTCGAATTTCACTATGGAATCGTCAATTTTTCCGATTTCAACAGTCTAGGCATATTGTTATAGGTCTTATGCCGCTTTTTCACATATATACAACAACTGGGCATCTTCTAAAGTATCCACATGCAAAACGGCATCAACGATACCCAGGCTAAAGATGTCCACTGGGCAACTTTTCTAATTTCACTATGGAATCGTCAATTTTTCCGATTTCAACAGTCTGGGCATATTGGTATAGGTCTTATGCCGCTTTTTCACACATTGCCACAACCGGACATCTTCTAAGGAATCCACATGCAAAACGGCATCAACGATACCCCTGGCTAAATATGCCCAATGGACAACTTTTCTCACACATATACCACAACTGGACATCTTCTAAGGTATCCACATGCAAACCGGCATCAACGATACCCCAGGCTAAAGATGCCCACTGGGCAACTTTTCTAATTTCACTATGGAATTGTCAATTTTTTGTTTTCAACAGTCTGGGCATATTGTTATATGTCTTATGCCGCCTTTTCACACCTTTAGCCTGTGTATCGCTGATGTCGTTTTGTATGTGAATACCTTAGAAGATGACCAGTTGTGGAATACGTGTGGAAAAGCGGCATAGGACCTATTATGTTAGAAACATCTAAATATCAAACTAGCTTAAGATAGAGCCAGCCCAATATTGAATAGGTAACCAACTTCACGCTGGTAAAATATTGAACTAGTCCAATATTGAATCAGTAGCCAACTTTTCGCAGTTCCTCTAGATCAGTTCGACGCGTAATCAAAATATTGCTATTGACATAAACGGAAACGCCACCACCTTATCGTCCAGTCCTAAAATAGGAAAAGGGATCAGAAAAACAAGAGAAATTTAGCTCGTTGATATCGTCGTTTGGGCTGAGCCAAGTTTCGGTAAATGATAAGATGTTTATAGTTTATAATTCATAAATATATAAGATTGCCAGGTATATAAAAACAAAAACAAGGATGATTATAGTACCAGTATACTCAATGATATGGACTTGTTTGGCGGGTACATGCATACACGTATGCGGAAAATAATGCAGTGTTAAAAGATATGCAACTTCCTCATGGTCACCGTTCATTGGCTACATGTACCTGGCCGACAAGCCAACAACACAGGTATTACCAACAGTGGGTAATCAAATAGTGAATATAAAAACATAGAAAACAAATCGAAGAAACGTTCCAAAAATGTTACTATTGTACGCTTTAAAAGATTGTTTTTTTTTTTAAATGAGTTTTTACTTTCACAAGGGGATTGTCAGTCGTACCAAATGAGTGGACTTAGAACGGTATAGTTTATGTGTATATACAATTGTAAAACGGAATACAATGTAAGCTCTTCCAACGGTACATGTGTATACGTAAGCCGTAATTCGATACCCATTTGTTTATAACATATGGTATAACTATATCCACGCAGAGATCTACACGGCTATAAAGGTTGTAAAAAATTGCGATAAAACTATTGGTATGAGTTTAAGATAAAATAGACTACCATTAATTGGAAATCAATAGTATATATACATAAACATTGCTATGGTGCTGTGTCCTAAAGTGTTAAAAGTGCATGTGTGTCAAATGACTTAGTGGGAAGCGGAATTAGATACATGACCAAACGTAAGAAGATCAGACACAGTGCAAACTGGAACCACACGTGATGATTTGTACATGGTCATAACTTTTCCGTTAGTCGTCTAGGACTGGAGGATCTTACGCGATTTGGCTGGTTTACGCACGTGAAAGGACAGTTCGTTCCGGTATCTGGTACCGTCTTCGTAAATAGACACGGGGGCAAAGTCAGAACAGTCACGAAAAGCCTTACTTCAAAAGCCGACACTTGGCATCCACTGACTTCGGCACATGATGATCTGCCTAGGCCTGGAAGGGATCTAATAACCACTCTGCTGGCTGGGCTTACCCACACGATGGGTGCCGTCGACATCGGCAGGATTTAAGTCAGCAGCAGTAACAGCCGCCATGATTTTGGATGTGGTATCATCCTATTTGTCTTCATTGATCACAGAGAGTCGGACAAGCGACCTCGTAACAAACTGCTCAAAATCATTGATCATTAGTCGAAAATCACAGTTTTCGCACTCAAGCGACTCCACACGTGCGAGTAGGGGGGTACCTATTTGCTGACCTCAGCTTCCACAAGCATGCTGATCTCCTCTCGGAATGAGATTATTAATGCCTTGAAAGCACGACTGATGTCCTCCTCCGACAGTCTAAATTCAACTATGGCAGGCTGCCCGGGGGATACATTGGCTGAAGTGATGGGCTCATGTAGCTATGAGGATGGACTTGGGGCTATCCATACTGAGTGGTGGGCATCTCGTTGTTGTACGAACTCTCATGCGATATTGTGGGAGTGAACGAGAATACACGTGACATGTAAATCATACCTGTGCACTAGGGTCTGATGCTTGAGAAAAATGAGGCAACAATGCAGCGATATAGGCTCACAATATCACATTTTCACATGATATAAGTCGTAATAAGTGTTACCAGATCATAGCAGGGTATCGACTGACCTCTTTATGTCCTTTAAACAATCATTTAGGTGACATTTTACCGGAGTCACCTATCAAGGGCCATAACCCAGTTAAATCCGCCATCACATATCAAAATCTACTTAACAAAAAACAGGTTATCGCCCCTGATGTATAAAATCATTTCATTTAAACAAATATAACCTCTAGCACACCAATTAGGCTCATACTTAATAGTTTCATATTTATTACAGTATAGTAAATGATTTAGATGTGTGAGTCCTTTAAAGGAAATAGCATGTACTCAATGAACCTGACCTTTTACACATTTTCTGTGTTTCCAGACTTTTTTTCAAAGGCAGCCACTGTAATTAGGTCTAAGCACATTTTGTTCAGTATGTGAATAGATATATAACTTGGTAAAATCTTCAAAATTAGGTTAAATCAGGGCTATATATGGCTCTATGCTAAAGCCTGTATAGTAGGACTGACCCTAGTACGAGGGTTTTAAATTAGGATTGCATGTGTTTCAATAGTACTATAATTATCTGTGTCGCAGGTTTGAGCACCAGAATCTTGATAGAACAGAATTATAGTCGGCTGTCCTGCACAATTATCACCCCTCCCTTCTAACCACCTCTGCCCAGTCATCCTTAGGCCACTTTCTTCATACAAATTATATTGATTTATATGCTTATGTAAGACAGCAATGGCTAAATTCAAGTTTTAAAACTTAATATCTCTAAAACATTTTAAATTGAAAATCAAATAACCTGTTTCAGCATACCCTGTTATAGTACACCACAGGTTTTAGAACCAGTTACATAGCACATGATAAGCACGTTTTATAGCACGATTTTGTATTTAGCACCATTTCATTGTTGGGTATAATAAATGTGTATGAGTGTTGTGAGCCGGCCTCTGCATGAAGTTACTCTGTCGTATGTTCATATACAGCCTTTCCAGATTTGAAAGTGAATTTTGTTCAGTCTACTGATTTTTTGAACTTTTTTTTTTATCATATATTGCGTTGTCTCTTCATAACAGTTAAACCGTACACAACAAGACTAGTAACAGTAATAAGCCTCTCAGTACCACAGTTCACGCTTTTATAAGAAATGCACATGTAAGTTTCTTTATGTGTAAGTGTTGCATATACATTTAGGTATTTTGGTTAAATCCAACTTAATTTGTTTTAGTGAATACAAAATTATTATTATTTTTTATTCCTGTCATGATATATACCTAGACCAACCTCCTGTTTATTAATTTAATAAGTTTCTGTTGTGTGTTTTCCTAGACAATTAGCTGTTTATAGCATTACATTAGCCATACCCCAAATATTCTCCCTGTAAAGTGGCGGAACCCCAGGGAGCATGAAGCGCTGTATGTACACAGTGTGTTTTGTGGATAGCTAATCAGGTAAGATCGATATCTGATAAAACTTAATGACGCATGATTTGTTAAGAATTTTGGAGTTTTGTGTAAATTTTAAGTGTGTTAAATTGTTTAAGTTCAATAACATTTACTAATACAAATGTTTAATTACTTCAGATACTGTAATGATTACAGGAACAGAGGTACCAAGAAATGTCTGTGCAAAATATGAAATTGCTAAGTGTGTGCATAATTGGTGTGCTAGAGGTTAATGTTATGTAAATGAAATGAGAATTGTTTTACTCGGTAATGTATATTTTTTCAGAACGTTATTTCATTTCAACATGTTTAAGGGATAAGGATTACTTCAAGGATTAACAAAACTTAATCAACCAATCAGCAAGTGTTTCATGCGATTGTAATATCTACCTAAAATTTGTTTCGGTTTAATACAGTGACTCTGAGTGATTTAAAAAGGAAAATGTTAACATATTTTACATTGAATGACGTTTTCAGATATTAAGACTTTAGAAAAACCTAAAGGTTTTGTAGATCTTAGTATGTGATGGAGGTTGAAATGGGGTCAAACGTCAGGATGTGTACCCGTCCCATTACACCGGTTTGGCTTGTACACTTCTGGTTGTCTAAAACAGATTCCTGTAGCGCTCTTATATGCCATTAAACCCGCCAAAAATGCCCTATAAAGCCCTTGTCGGGTATGTATCTGTGAATCTAGACAGTTTTGTCTAGTGTTGAACTTCAAATATAAAAGATATTAGTTCAAAAGCTTAGTAATAACATATAGTAACTGATTTAGTTGTGTGAGTCATGTAGAGAGAGGGTATCCTTTCCTGATATTGACCGGCTATCCAGCCTTGCAAGCTTGAAGCCTCATGGTTCTATGGAACCTGTAGGACTATTTATTCTGATTGACTAAATCCTCATAGTATATGCGCAGTGAGTTCGGAACGTCTTCTGGCGATTCACCAAAATCAAGTCGTCTCGAAAGTCAAAACACACATAAACAAATAGATGCACCGATGATTGCTGCTCTGCGACGGGAAGCATATACCGAACGACTAACAGTACGTTTTCGTTAGTTTTAAATAGTTTTGTTAAATAAAAACACAGGGACAATAGTTAAAGTATAACAGTGAATCACTATTCAACAACCATAAGAACAATGAAATATTGATTATATATTTGTATGTCGCCATAGTTTGCTGGATATGTAAGTTTATTTCTAAATATGTAATAATTTATTCATAAAGATCATAAATACACACATTGGCACGGTCCCATGAAACACGCAGGTAAACATAGTCGCCTTGTACACGTACCTAGGGTGTTGTCACCCGGGGCACTTTCGTAACTTTCCGAGGTGTGCAAAATATCTGTTGTCAGACACAGGCCAAACAAAACCTCACGGTCACTCATCCATATGTTGTTTACCTGTTCTTTTACCTGAGAGCTATTATTGACAGTTTTACATTTCTAATACTGTACATATATGTAATACGCATTTTAGAATTAGACGTAATGCAAACTTTACAAACAAGAAATAGTACATCTACAATGTACCTAATTTCAAATTCCGAACTGAGCAAGATAGCACATAAATGAAGAAAACGATATCAAAACACAACACCTATATATTGTATTATAGTAGTCAAAATAAACTCTAAGCTTTATATTAATCATATTGCCTACATTACTTAACGTACCATCAGGAATGTATATGTACCCTCATCAAACAATGTTCTCCGTATATTTCAAGAAAATTTTAGAACAATGGAAACAAATTGAATAAATGCTTACTTTCGGATCTTGATACCGGAACAATCAACAGCAGGATAGGCAATATATCCCAGCATCGTAATCTTATTCTGGTCGACATGCCAGTCTGCTGCTAGCTAGCATTCGATGTGGCGTTATAGACAACCAGGAAGTAGCACAGCGTTAACAATCGTCGATCGTGGACATAGCTGTAGTTATCTAACAAAGAAATCTTTTTAACTGAGATAATATAAAAACCGGTCTTCACAACTGACTGTGTGGCATTGTAAATGCAAGTTAAATTTAGATTATTAACAGTGTCCTCTTACACACGTTTTACATGGCGCAGTTAAATTATGCAATTTAATTTTGAATACCATTACCATATAAATACGCTTAAGAAATCAGTTTGAAATTACTATCACAAACCATTTTACCCCTTATCATATTAATGTTGGTGTAATGACCCGTAATCTATCAAATAACGTACTCATTCACAATAAAGATGAAGTTGTCTGATATGAAATATTTGATATGTGGGTATTGAATATTAGTTTGGAATAGCTGACAGAATTGTGCATTTTAGAATTGTTAGTTTGATAATATTTTGCGATTTACTGTTGACTTATTGTGGTAAGATGCATCATGAATGCAGACGTAATATATGACATTGTGTAGATGGGATATTACAATGTATAACAAATATTTTATCACAGAGGCAGTATTGATCCTCAACGATGTGTTACACTAAGGTGTTGTCCTCTTTATAGAAAACAACGTGTAGTCGAGCTTTCTGTTGACCTTTTGTAAATCTAGTTAGTATAGTAAGTATGGATCGGGTTGTCAGAAGACCACTGTGTGCAAATATCTGTATTGTATGTGTGCTATTGCTATTTTCGGAAACTAAATAGCCTTTAAAATTACACCATCGTATTCAGGTTATTCTGTGAGCTTAACTTATACCCATTCATGTTTGTTATACGCTTTACATCGAACTCTGAAAGGTAAAATTGAATCTCCGTAAATATGCACTACAATTCTAAACCAGACCACTTACACCAATCAAAGTGCTTGGAAATAATTTTGAAGTTAATCGACATGAAATTTGTTTTAACGACGAAAATTTAAAAACATGTTTCAATACGCACCGATCTGAGTACCTACATGTGTAATGCATTTCGCTAGATATGTATTTGTTGTTTACGACTTGCAAAGGCACCAGGTAAATCAGAAAAACGCTCTAGCACGCACGAACGTGTCACGTTGTAAGCTATACACAGATACTTTTTTATTTACACATCGTTTTTCTTCAGATATAAACATTTAATTCATTACCAGCCCTGGTCGACAAGGACGCGGTCTAATACTCCCACATCGTCAGGGGATGAATGACAACGCAACACAGAAAATAATGACGTCACACTTACTGGCGCATGTTTACATAATAATATCCTCTGCATAAAGTTTACGCCAGAATAAACAATGTAGACTGGTTTAAAAAAGTGAAACAGCAAGAATGACAATATTTAAATAAAGAAAACCTTCATACAAGAAACAAAATGCATAACAGTACGATATTGCATTGTTAAAATTTAGCAATGTATCATTTAAATATAGAAAGAAACTTCTCACATTCATCGGCTTTAGCACAACACGAATGAGAGCTAAACAAGCGAATGTTTATCAACTGATTAACATTGATTCTCTAACTTGTTGATGTATTACATTGTATATCACATAAAGAGTAATATTGCACAACGTTAATCAACGGTTAAAAAGAAAATCGGTTGACAGTTTGTTGTTCTCTTGCTGTTTTTGTGAAGCGATATCTTTATCGTAGTTGACTTGTGTCTTTCTTCATATTGTCATCCGTTTTGACATTTCTTTATAGATATTTTGATACTTCAGTGACAAAAATCGCATGCGTTACATTAATTCAAGTTAACACAAAACGTTTGATGTAATTCTTACTGTA
The DNA here is from genome assembly GCF_002113885.1 of Mizuhopecten yessoensis. Lineage (NCBI taxonomy): Eukaryota > Metazoa > Mollusca > Bivalvia > Pectinida > Pectinidae > Mizuhopecten > Mizuhopecten yessoensis. Next base: position 55,799 of record NW_018405168.1, read on the forward strand.
AAACCCCAGTTGTAAAATTAAAAGTTCCTGACGTTATTTTTTTCATCTGTAACTCTGAGATTGTTCAGTTCAGTATTTTATGCATAAGATGGTTTATCTCTGTTATGTAATCCTGGTTATTAACAATAGAAAGGTTTTAATATGTACAAGAATATCAAAGTACTTTTTATAATTGGTGCTGACAGTCTGACATTTTAACTACATGCTGCCTATTTTTGTAATATATATACCACTTCATATACTAGAACAAAATCAAACCATCTAATTGATACGAAAAGCTTAACACAAGCTCATTGTAACCAAAACGAAAAAAGTGTCATCGTAATTTCATGGAGTTGCTCGGATGGTATTACTGCGAAAAAATAAAATTAATTTATTAGAGGCGATAGTATAAGCAATACCGCAGCGATTACAACCAGCATCAATCCGTTACCTACTTATATGCAATCGAAATTCCCGCTTTATTGATAGCTTAATTGGGCTTTCGTCATTGTTTCGGTTGCTTGTTTCATGCTATTGTGAACTTATTAGTAACGCGGAACTGTGACGTAATTGTGCTACTTCAAGATCATATCCTCACATAAACAGTGATTTTTTTCTTATTAATTGACCTGTGTCCTTGCAACTTTCGACTTGAACTACACAATGAATATAGTTCACTACCAATAACACTCAATGACAGGACGAAGACAAACCACTTTCACAATGAGGTTGTTTGTGACATAACTGATGACAGGGACTTATTTATACGTACCTGTAACAATGAGGGAGATATGCAGATAAAACATAATGCATTAGTCATTAAATTGTTTGGCCTTCACATAGTATTGCTGCTGATTATTTACCACTACGCAGTACTTTTACATATGGTAAGGTACATTTAAGATATTGATATATATTCTTAAGACTTTTAATTCCACTGATTGCTATGTGGCGCAGTCGACTTTCACTTTCATAATGTGGGATAGAAGATCAGTACTAGTACGAGCTTAACATCGATAAAACTAAGACAATATGTGTACAAAAAAATAAATTCCATGGAGACTGTTGAAAACCGAAAGGAGAGTAAGACAAAAATTCCAGAAAGCGTATTCTGTTTTATGAAAGATACCCGTCATGTACACCTTGGTCAAATTCAAGTTATGTCATGTCCAAATACCGAGAACTGGGGTAATCTTCATCAACTGGCATCTTTGGAAACCCTGTGCTGTACGTTTTTCCGTCAGCAGTCGAAATCTATCATGGAATTCCTATGCTCTTGAATACTTAATCAACTGCCAGATGAATACACTTTCAGTTGGGGACACATGGATGCTACTATCAAGAAAGGGAAATTTACAAATAGAAAAATGTAAACCGCCCCACTTATCGTAAAGCTTATATCGTATGAAAACAAAAACAAGTCCGTCAGAAAGGGCACATTTGTCTCCCATAAATTCATTTCGACTTTCCACTTTCTTTGAAAATAAAACTCCTATGATAAGAGGACAAAGGCGTTCCTTCTGTGTTGAAAAGCCAAAAGTTTTCATAGAAGAAACATTTTCGAGACGATGTTCAAGATGAATAATACATCTTTTGTATTCTTTAAATAATAGCCACATTCCATCAATTATGTATGCTTCTCGAGTATGCAGTGTCATAAAATGATCAGTGACTGTCATGAGTATAATACGTATATATAGGATAATTGTTCGTTAATCAAACCGAGGATTTGTGCTTTCTATATATTATATCATTATTATGTATTTTATTATTTTTCTTCTACTTCCTAGTTAATTAATGTATTAACACTATCTAAACGCCATATTTGTCCTCTTTGTTGTAGTTAGTCGTGTTATCAATCCCTTGATTTGAAATTATTCACCAATCTCGCAAATCTACATATTTCCATCTCTAATTGGACTGAATTACTAGTGTAATCATTATAAAGACGTATCGCAAATTCAGTAATACAGGCGACCAAAAGCAGAACAGTAAAACGAGTATTTGCGACAATTTATTTTACGAGAAACCGACTCAAATAAAAAATACATTTAGATCATCACATTTATTCTTCGGAAAAAGATTATCCCACCGAAATATAAACCAATTATTTTCGATTATTTTTGAGCGTTTTCAGAAATCTGGGTCACTCTGAATTCGATAAGTGACGTCAGCAGCGTGATACCTTCCTACTATCATTTTCAATTAAGTTTATTTTCTACAAGAGGAATCTGAAGAATCTCCTAGAAGAGATGAAAGTACTGAAGACGCGTTGTTAAGAATTTTTCTTTTTAGAATACTTCTTCGTCCGTAAGGTTAATTTTTCTGATTTATAATATATACATGATAAAAAAGGATTAAATGTCCATGTGAAGGAAGTAAATAATTAGTCTGTCGTTAATCTTATTTTTTCTATATATATACATGTATATACATATTAAGACCTATTGTTAGACCCCGTCACAAATGAAAAAGGTGGAAACAAAACGTTCCATATAAGAAATAAGAACTACAGGGTTTACATATATAACACAAGCGCATCTTTTACACAATATGTAAACACTATTTCGTTAGTCTGGAAACACATATATTGAGTGCGGCATGAATTAATACAAATAATATTATTATCTTTTAAAATGATTCCCTAAATACTAGTATACAGAATCTGTACCCAAAACTTTCACATAACTACCTAAATATATGAAACGTTAAAATATCAAATAAACCGTACGTACATGTAAACGTACGTTATTGAGTCAGTGTCATGTGAAGTCTTGATTCTTAAGCAAACGTCAATTTATTTGCAATTGACCTGTAATATGTGAATCAAATTGTTATCCGAGATTTACGATTAGTTGCTATATTCATTTAGTTAAATTTTGAGTTTTCGAAAGACACTTATGATTCCCGAGTACCTTTACCAAAGTAAACAACTTAGAGATAGATACACATGGTTGATTACAAGACAGGGCATTTTTTTTTTAAATTAAGTTTATCTTCTGCAAGAAAACCATATCGTTACACGATTCTAGTTCCAAACTTAGACAAATAACAGAGAATCATAAAGTCACCATAACATTATTTAGTATGACGTCATAAAGCATCCTGAATTTTTTAAGGTGTGTTATTTGCGCACAAAAAAATGGTATCGTAATATAAAGTTTTGCTATCCAATCCAAAACTATGAAAAACATAATACTATATATATAGTATACTATTAAGCTTTTAAGATAAATCGTGTGAGCCTCCATCTGTTGAACCTCATTTACATGTGCTACACAACTTTCTTTGTAGTTCCAGAGCGTCCAGTTGTTCATAATTTTCATCGGTTCTGTTCGTCTCGATAGGTTATTTCATGGTATGGGATCCTATTGCGTCGTAGGTACCATCTGGATAGTTTTTTTGTTCTCAATAAAAAAATATTTATAAAGAGAATTGATCTGGGTTTTTCAATGTCCAAGCAGTTATAAACGGGGAATATTTACTTACAAACTTGACGATACGACCGCTTATGTGGTATGTAATAAAATCACCCCACTATCATATCACTTTCATTCGAAAGTAAAACCAAACGTATCTTTTACAATACGAACTCAACTTCATACTATCATGTAATACCTTCCTACTATTATGAATTACCTTCCTATTATCTATCGTTATACTTTCCTACTATCATATTATACCTTCCTACTATCATGGTGTACCTTCCTACTGTCACGTAATACCTTCCTACTATCATGTTTCATTGTATATCTTCCTACTATCATGTTATACTTTCCTACTATCATGTTATACCCTCTTACTATTATGTATTTTTTCCCATAATTTATTGTTATAGCTTCCTACAATCATGTTAAACCTTTCATTTATAATGTAATACCTTCGCTTATCATGTTTGCCGTCCTATTATTATGTATTACCTTTCTATTATATATCGCTATACCTTCCAAATATCATGTTATACCTTCTTACTATCATATGATACCTTCCTACATTAATATTATACCTTCATACTATCATGTAATACAATCCTATTATCATGTGATACCTTACTACTATTATGTAATACCTTCCTACTTTCATGTAATACCTTCCTACTATTATGAATTACCTTCCTATTATCTATCGTTATGCTTTCCTACTATCATGTTATGCCTACCTACTATCTTGTTAAACCTTTCTTTTATAACGTAATACCTTCCCTTATCATGCATTACCGTCCTGTCATTATGTTTTACCTTTCTATTTTCTATCGCTATACCTTCCTAATATCATGTAATACCTTCTTACTATCATGTTTTACCTTCCTACATAATGTACTTTCACGTTATACCTTCCTACTATCATTTAATACCTTCCTACTATCATGTTAAACCTTTCTTTATTATGTAATAACTTCCCTTATCATGTTTTACCGTCCTGTCATTATGTTTTACCTTTCTATTTTCTATCGCTATACCTTCCTACTATCATGTTTATGTGGTATGTAATAAAATCATCCCACTATCATATCACTTTCATTCGAAAGTAAAGCCAAACGTATCTTTTACAATACGAACTCAACTTCATTCTATCATGTAATACCTTCCTACCATCATATAAGACCTTCCTACTATCATATAATACCTAACTACATTCATATAATACCTTCCTACACTCATACTATACCTTCATACTATCATGTATTACATTCATACTATCATGTACTACTATTATGTAATACCTTCCTACTATCATATGATACCTTCCTACATTAATATTATACCTTCATACTATCATGTATTACATTCATACTATCATGTGCTACCTTCCTACTATCTACTATCATTTAATACCTTCCTACTATCATGTTTATGTGGTATGTAATAAAATCACCCCACTATCATATCACTTTCATTCGAAAGTAAAACCAAACGTATCTTTTACAATACGTACTCAACTTCATACTATCATGTAATACCTTCCTACTATTATGAATTACCTTCCTATTATCTATCGTTATGCTTTCCTACTATCATGTTATGCCTACCTACTATCTTGTTAAACCTTTCTTTTATAATGTAATTCCTTCCCTTATCATGTTTACCGTCCTATTATTATGTATTACCTTTCTATTATATATCGCTATACCTTCCAAATATCATTTACATTGTATACCTTCCTACTATTATTTACTATCATGTAATACCTTCCTACCATTATATAAGACCTTCCTACTATCATATAATACCTAACTACATTCATATAATACCTTCCTACACTCATACTATACCTTCATACTATCATGTAATACAATCCTATTATCATGTGATACCTTACTACTATTATGTAATACCTTCCTACTATCATATGATACCTTCCTACATTAATATTATACCTTCATACTATCATGTATTACATTCATACTATCATGTGCTACCTTCCTACTATCATGTAATACCTTCTTACTATCATGTTTTACCTTCCTACATAATGTACTTTCACGTTATCCCTTCCTACTATCATGTTATACCCTCTTACTATTATGTATTTTTCCTATAATGTATTGTTATACCTTCCTACTATCATATTATAGCTTCCTACTAACATGTTATACTTTCCTACTATCATGTTAATGTAATAGCTTTCAACTATCATGTAATACCTTCCTACCATTATATAAGACCTTCCTACTATCATATAATACCTAACTACATTCATATAATACCTTCCTACACTCATACTATACCTTCATACTATCATGTATTACATTCATACTATCATGTACTACTATTATGTAATACCTTCCTACTACCATGTAATACCTTCCTACAATCATGTTTTATCTTCCTACAATCATTTCCTACACTCATACTATACCTTCATACTATCATGTATTACATTCATACTATCATGTGCTACCTTCCTACTATCTACTATCATTTAATACCTTCCTACTATCATGTTATACCTTCCTAATATCATTGATACCTTCTTACTATCATGTAATACTTTCCTACTTACATGTTATACCCTCTTACTATTATGTATTTTTCCCATAATTTATTGTTATACCTTCCTACAATCATGTTAAACCTTTCTTTTATAATGTAATACCTTCCCTTATCATGTTTACCGTCCTATTATTATGTATTACCTTTCTATTATATATCGCTATACCTTCCAAATATCATGTTATACCTTCTTAATATCATGTAATACCTTCCTACTATCATGTCATTTCTTCCTACAATCATTTAATACCTTCCTTCTATCATATTTTATCTTCCTACAATCATTTAATACCTTCTTACTACCACGTATTACTTTCCTACTATCATGTAATACCTTCCTACTATCATGTTATACCTTCCTACTATCATGTAATACCTTCCTACTAGCATGTTATGCCTTCCTAATATCATGAAATACATTCCTACTATCATATCATACCTTACTACTATCATGTTATACTTTCCTACTATCATGTTATACCTGCCTACTTTTATGAAATGTTGCACCTTCCTATATCATGTAAAACACTCATACTATCATGTAAAACCCCCCTAATGTCATTTTATACCTTCTTACTATCAAGTAATACCTTCCTACTATCATGTAATACCTTTCTTCTATCATGTTACATTGTATACCTTCCTACTATTATGTAATACACTTCTACTATTATGTAATAGCTTTCAACTATCATGTAATACCTTCCTACTATCATGTTACATTGTATATCTTCCTACTATCATGTTATACCTACCTACTATCTTGTTAAACCTTTCTTTTATAATGTAATACCTTCCCTTATCATGTTTTACCGTCCTGTCATTATGTTTTACCTTTCTATTTTCTATCGCTATACCTTCCTAATATCATGTAATACCTTCTTACTATCATGTAATACTTTCCTACTATCATGTTATATCTTCCTAATATCATTTTTAAATACCTTCTTACTATCATGTTTTACCTTCCTACATAATGTACTTTTACGTTATACCTTCCTACTATCATGTTATACCTTCCTCTTATCTTGTACTACATTCCTACTATCATGTAAAACCCTCCTACTATCATAAGATGCCTTCCTAATATCATGTTATACCTTCCTACCATCATATAAGGCCTTCCTACTATCATATAATACCTAATTACATTCATATAATACCTTCCTACACTCATATTATACCTTCATACTATCATGTATTACATTCATACTATCATGTGCTACTTTCCTACTATCATGTAATACCTTTCTTCTATCATGTTACATTGTATACCTTCCTACTATTATGTAATACACTTCTACTATTATGTAATAGCTTTCAACTATCATGTAATACCTCCCTACTATCATGTTTCATTGTATATCTTCCTACTATCATGTTATACCTTCCCACTATCATATTATACCTTACTATTATTATGTAATACCTTCCTACTACCATGTAATACCTTCCTACTATCATGTTTTATCTTCCTACAATCATTTAATACCTTCTTACTATCACGAATTACCTTCCTACTATCATGTTATACCTTCCTACTATCATGTTATACCTTCCTAATATCATGAAATACATTCCTACTATCATATTATACCTTCCGACTATCATATCTTTCCTACTATCATATTATACCTTCCTACTTTTATGAAATGTTACACCTTCCTATATCATGTAAAACACTCGTACTATTATGTAAAACCTTCCTACTGTCATGTTGTACCTTCCTAATATCAGGTTATACCTTCTTACTATCATGTAATTCCTTCCTACTATCATGTTATACCTTCCTACTATCATGTTATACCTTCCTAATATCATGAAATACATTCCTACTATCATATTATACCTTTTACTACTATTATGTAATACCTTCCTACTTTCATGTAATACCTTCCTACTATCATGTTATACCTTCCTTATATCATGTTATAAATTTCTACTATCACGTAATACCTTCCTATTATCATGTAATACCTTCCTACTATCATGTAATACCATCCTACATAATGTGCTATCATGTAAATACTTCCTACACTACTATTATACCTTCATACTATCATGTAATACAATCCTATTAGCATGTGATACCTTCCTACTATTATGTAATACCTTCCTACTATCATGTAATACCTTCCTACTATCATGTTATACCCTCTTACTATTATGTATTTTTCCTATAATGTATTGTTATACCTTCCTACTATCATGTTAAACCTTTCTTTATTATGTAATAACTTCCCTTATCATGTTTTACCGTCATCTTATTATGCATAACCTTTCTATTATCTATCGCTATACCATCCTAATATCATGTTGTACCTTCTTACTATCATGTAATACCTTCCTACTATCATGTTATACCTTCCTTATATCATGCTATAAATTTCTACTATCATGTAATACCTTCCTATTATCATGTAATACCTTCCTACTATCATGTAATACCTTCCTACTATCATGTTATACCTTCCTTATATCATGTTATAAATTTCTACTATCATGTAATACCTTCCTATTATCATGTAATACCTTCCTACTATCATGTAATACCTTCCTACATAATGTGCTATCATGTAAATACTTCCTACACTACTATTATACCTTCATACTATCATGTAATACAATCCTATTAGCATGTGATACCTTCCTACGATTATGTAATACCTTCCTACTATCATGTAATACCTTCCTACTATCATGTTACACCCTTTTACTATTATGTACTTTTCCTATGATGTATTGTTATACGTTCCTACTATCATGTTAAACCTTTCTTTTATAATGTGATACCTTCCCTTATCATGTTTTATCGTCCTATTATCATGTATTACCTTTCTATTATCTATCGCTATACCTTCCTAATATCATGTAATAGCTTCTTACTATCATGTATTACCTTCCTATTAATATGTTATATCTTCCTACAATCATTTAATACCTTCTTACTATCACGTTTACCTTCCTATATCATGTAATATAGTCTTACTATCATGTTATACCTTCCTACTATCATGTTATACCTTCCTAATATCATGAAATACATTCCTACTATCATATTATACCTTCCGACTATCATATTATACCTTCCTACTATCATATTATACCTTCCTATTATCATATTATACTTTCCTATCATGTTATACCATCTTACTTTTAAGAAATGTTACACCTTCCTATATCATGTAAAACCCTCGTACTATCATCTAAATCCCTCCTACTGTCATGTTATACCTTCCTAATATCATGTTATACCTTCTTACTATCATGTGATACCTTCCTACTATCATGTACTATCTTCTTACTATCATGAAATACATTCCTACTATCATATTATACCTTCCGACTATCATATCATACCTCCCTACTATCATGATATACCTTCCTACTATCATCTTATACCTTCCTACTCTCATGAAATACATTCCTACTATCATATTATACCTTCTGACTATCATATTATACCTTCCTACTATCATATAATGCCTTCCTACTATCATGTTATACTTTCCTACTATCATGTTATACCTTCCTACTTTTAAGAAATGTTACACCTTCCTATATCATGTAAAACCCTCGTACTGTCATGTAAAACCCTCCTACTGTCATGTTATACCTTCCTAATATCATGTTATACCTTCTTACTATCATATGATACCTTCCTACTATCATCAACTATCTTCTTACTATCATGAAATACATTCCTACTATCATATTATACCTTCCGACTATCATATTATACCTCCCTACTATCATGATATACCTTCCTACTATCATGTTATACCTTCCTACTATCATGTAAAACCCTACTACTGTCATGTTATACCTTCCAAATAGCATGTGATACCTTTTTACTATTATGTAATACCTTCCTATTTTCATGTTATACCTTCCTACTATCATGTTATACCCTCTTACTATTATGTATTTTTCCTATAATTTATTGTTATACGTTCCTACTATCATGTTAAACCATGTAATACCTTCCCTTATCATGTTTACCGTCCTATTATTATGTATAACCTTTCTATTATCTATCGCTATACCTTCATAATATCATGAAATACATCCCTACTATCATGTTGTACCTTCCTACTATCATGTTATGAATTTCTACTATCATGTAATACCTTCCTATTACCATGTAATACGTATACCCTCCTTCTATTATGTATTACCTTCCTATTATGTATTGTTATATCTTTCTACTATCATGTTATACCTTTCTATTATAATGAAATACCTTCCTTTATCATGTATAACCCTCTACTATTATGGATTAACTTCCTATGTTCGATCGTTATACCTTCCAATTTTCATGTTATACCTTCTTACTATCATGTAATACCTTCCTACTATCATGTTATACCTTCCTACTATTATTTAATACCTTCTAACTATCATGTTATATCTTCCTACAATCATTTAATACCTTCTTACTATCACGTATTACCTTCCTACCATCATATTATACCTTCCGATTATCATATTATACCTTCCTACTATCATGTTACACTTTTCTACTATCGTGTTATACCTTCCTACTTTTATGAAATGTTACACCTTCTTATATCATATAAAACCCTCGTACTATCATGTTAAATCCTCCTACTGTCATGTTTTACCTTCCTACTATCATGTACTATCCTCTTACTATCATTAAATACCTTCCTCATATCATGTTATACCTTCATACGTTCATGAAATACCTTCCTACTATCATGTATTACCTTCCTACTATGATGTGTTTCTTATACTTCTTAGAATCATGAAGTGACTTGCTGCTAAAATAATTGCACCTTCATGCTCTTTTATAATACGATACATATTGCTACTACTAAATAAAACTTTCCTAATATCACATGTTACCTGCCTTTTAAAATAAATTGCACCTCCCTGCTATTATATAAAACATGGCATCTACCTACTACAATGTAGAATCTTTCTATTATCATACATTGCACATTCCTACTATTAAACAAGACCTTCCTATATACTATCATGTAATACCTTTCTGTTATAATCCATTACACCTTGCTGCTATTCCATGATACATTGCACCTACTACTACTACTACTACAACTACTACTACTACTACTACTACTACTACTACACAACCTTCTTATTATCACGTGTTACCTTCCTTTTAACAAACATTGCACCTCCCTGCTATGCTATAAAACATTGACCTCCTACTGCTAAATATTACCTTCCTACTATCATGTAGTACCTTTCTACTGCAATACATTGTACCTTCCTACTACTAAGCAAGACCTTCGTACTATCATGAAGTACCTTTCTACTGTAATACGTTTTACCTTCCTGCTATTATTTTATATATTACACCTTCTTACTATTTACGAAAACATTCCTACTATCATGTAGTACCTTTCTACTATAATACATTGCACCTTCCTGCTATTATTTTATATATTATACCTTCTTACTATTTAAGAAAACATTCCTACTATCATGTAGTACCTTTCTACTATAATACATTGCACCTTCCTGCTATTATTTTATATATTACACCTTCTTACTATTTAAGAAAACATTCCTACTATCATGTAGTACCTTTCTTCTAAAAACTAGTTCACCTTTCTGCTATTATATAATATATTGTACCTTCTTACTATTAAACAAAACATCCCTACTATCATGCAGTTACTTTCTACTATAATACAATGTACCTTCCTACTATTAAACAATACCTCCCTACTGGCATGCAGTACCTTTCTACTTTTAAATAAGACCTCCATACTAGCATGCAGTACCTTTCTACTATTAAACAAGACCTCCTTACTATCATGCAGTACCTTTCTACTATAATATAGTTAACCTTCCTACTACTCTTGGATAATTTCCTTATGCCGTAAACATTGCAGCACCTTTCTACTATTGTTTAATACCCTCCCACTATCATACTGTACAGAGTTTTCTTTCTATTGTGTTCTACTTTCCGACAATAATGCATTTCCGGACACAAATACTTACATATTTTTTAGAATAAGAATTAATTATTTACTCATTCTAGTAACATATCATCAGTTTTTCACAAAAGTTTAAAACCCGCATTTTCGGCCCGATTAGTTTTTTTTGTGATTCTTTTTTACGATATTTCTTTAAATGGTAAAATACACTAATGTTATATTTATGGAATGTTCATTATCCATACGTCGACTGATACTTTCTGTAGGAATAATTTGACTACAAAAACAGTAAGTATACCTCATCTACCTAACATTGTGTATTAAGTCTACTGATCCTTTGCTTATAAAACGCCCCGTTTCTCTCTTGGGTTTTTTTGGTCACATTTACCTCACTCAGGGTTTCTCTAGAAATATGAGCTAGAGGAATGACTCTGAACTCTAGGTGGCTAAAACTGACACAAATAGCCACTCACCCTTGCTGTAATGTAATTATTCTACTTTGACGTAATACATTACATATTGCCCTTGTGGTAAGAAAACATTATATTTTTCTCCAAGATTAACTGCATCTCTACGGTGGTTTAAAGACCGTAATGTTAAGTTTGATCACCTACTCCACAAACACTTTTACATTTTTTGGAAATTATAGACAATGGATCCGATTTTCCAATATAATGCAGGTCTTTTAGATATCGATTTATTGTGGAGACAAAAAATATACTTTGTATTTATAAAGAGTTATTCTTTTGATAGTGGTCATTTTTAATCCACAGCTAAAGATGAAGTAACGGACATGCCTCCCACTCCGATGTCGACGAATGAAATACCAGGTGTTAGCGATATGACGTCACCGTCCACTACAAGTTTACTGTCCACATCTGTTGTCGTGAACGTCTCACAAACGGAACCCTCAATAGTGTGGTCAATATTTATTCTAGTGAGTGAGAACATGGGTCCTGACCCAACTATTCATAATTCCAATGCTATGTATTATTTACCTGGGATTATAGAGTGCGCTCTAAAATGTCAGGAGGGCATACACTGTGTGTCCTTCACCTTTTATTTGGTAACGGATGAAATCACTGGTGGCTGCCATCTGTATCGATCTGTTATCGAGTTAGACTTAGTTTACAAAGCAGAGTCTCGATACTTCCGGAAGGACGTTAACATGTGATAGTGAATTAGTTTATGCATGGAAAACTCAAAATAATGTTAGAAAATTACGTAGTGTGAAGCGAAGTCACTGTAATGCAAATAGGATGTAAGCATGTAATAATAACATGTTGTAGTATACAAACATGGCCTAAAGGACAACAGAGATAAACATCAGAAGTAACAGTGATTCATTTAGTAAAAAACGTTGATGTAATATTTCTAAGGACATACTATAGTAACATTCAATAGTTAATTCATATATTTAAAAATGATATTCTCAGTACTTAATAAAAAAAACAATAATCAACGGATATTGACATTAACAAGTGACTTTGTTAGTCGAAACATGTAGATTGTATACATTGTACTTCGAAAGGGATGTTACTATGACAGTGGTATTAATAAGATTAAAATCATTTCAAGAAAGCCGTTATCATTTTGTAGATGCAATATTTCTTGAAGGACATAAATTAGTATTTAGCACATAAGGTACGGTTTAAGAACTCTCAAAACAAAATATTATAACTATATTTTTTGATTTCCGAAATCATTATATTTTGGAGGATGTCAGCAACTGATGACAATATAGGCCTTTCTAGGGGGTATAACAATGTTTCAGATTATATAATTGGGCGTAACACTTTATAATTAAACCTTTAGCTTAATATATGGATTTCAAAGAATAATTTAAATTCATTTGAGATGTAAACAAAGTGTAAATAGCAAATCATTTTGTTATAATAAATTGTAATTATATATATATTAATCCAAATAAAATTATCTTGCGGGAAAATGTGTATTTTATCTGTTTTATAAGAAGTTTTCTAGAGAAAATGCTTCAATACTGTACAAGTAACTTTTACTTCATCAATGCTAAAACATTGTACATATCACAGTTATGGATCGCTGAAAAAGGGAGATCTGATCGAAAATCAAACCATAAGAGGTCCGTTCGGTCCTTAGTTCATCTGCACTATCACATTGGTACCAGAGATGCATACGTGATGCTGAACAAGATATTCTAACAAAACGTATGTTTGTTGATAAACTTAAGCGCATCAAATGTGGTGACTATGCAGCCAAATCAGCAACATCTGCAGTATATTTTCCACGGTTTTTCTTCGTATCTGACATTTATTTTCCAAAGAGAATAAAGCTGATTATAAGTATGATCTTACTCAAACATTTTTGCGTAAATGATAGAAAAACAAAACAAATCGAAACTTACCGTGCCTACACTATTTGATGTTGACTTAGCTACATAGTTCTACCAACGAAATTATAAGATCACAAATAATGATTCACAAAAAAGGAACTACAGCATGAGTAAAATTTTAACATACACACAAGTGATTGCACATTTTAAAATTGGGTAATTGGTACATTATACAACAAATAAATAACACTACATCGTATACATATGTAGTTGTTTCGCCCTTTATTTGGTTTCCCGAATTTGCTCTCGTTAGGTTTTCAGACCTTGATCATTGTTTGAGGTTTTCCAATTATTCGATAATATCGGATACATTGTTTACAGTTTGTACATACACAAAATATATGAAAGAAAAACATAGCGTTTGTTCATCTGCTACAAATGAAAAAATGCAGCAAAATCAATATGTCGGTATATATAACCAGGGTAGAAAAGGTTACAATGAAAAGTAACACTGTCTGTATGATTACGCACCATGAAATTTGTGATGGTATTTGTGTATAAACAGGTCAACAGCGGTAACAATCACCAAACAACTTGTGAACATTTGACAGAAAATCTAAAATTCAATTTAAGGACAAAAAGGTGCAGACACGTTCTTACTCCGCTCCTAAGTATTTATGTATCATACTAGGTTATTCATACTTTCTGATACAAAGTACAGCAATGTTATTTTGTACAATAATATGATTAAATTTATCGTAAAATACGGTTAGTGCTTTATTTGAAATCAATTAATTATTGGAAAAAAATAGTATATCGTTTATTGGATTAGGCAAGAGAAAGTTTCGCGCAGATAACAGCTAACACATGCGTGAAAAAAAATTTGATCTATTTCAAAGCTTACCGGTAGATGTATATTTATGAGTGTACATTTGTAATATACAATGTGTGTTTGATATGTATAGTTATATAATGAAGATTAGTGCACAGTGCCATTGTTGTGTAACTCGGTATAACCAATTATGCACAAATGAGGAAAAGTTTGAAGGCATTGTTTAATGAACGTAAGAGAACCAATTTAGCTCCTCCTGTGCAAGGATGCTCATTGTACAAAGTTGAACTATAGTTTACCAATCCCTAGAAATCTTCTAAGACGGGATTCCGCTGAAATTCAGTACTTTTAATAATTGTCTTGTGTTTAAGGATCAGCGAAAACGTAAGAATACGCCACCAAACCAATAACACAGGTCGTCAACTGTATCAGTTGCATGAAGATACAGACAGATCTACTTCAACAACTATGTGTACTAGGTTTTACCTCTATCTGAACTGTACAGCATGTACACATTAAATACTATAAATCTTCTTCAGCAGCCCTACTGGTGTTGGAACTTTGTCTATGTAAGTCTTAAACACGTGTTAATAGTACTGGTTTACTCCTACAGTTTTAATCCATATGGATATCAACAGAGAGGGCGTTTCTAAGTTGAGATAACGTGTGCCTAATCCTTTTTGTTGAATGACAAATAAAATAATATGTTTAAATCAATATCAACGGGGTTTTTTCGGACACAAAAGGATTTGGGGAAACAAGCAAAACCAATAAATGCACTCTCCTTTTAATTCTTGATAAGTTTGTATGACATTTACACTTCTGCGTTCCAGATAGTCACTGATCAGTTAGTATTATACTGGTATTAGTCCTCTGTCAGTTGACATACACGTCTGTGGTGTCCAAGTACTCTTTGACCAGGTTGTAACAACACTTGTACTGGTCCTACAAATCATTTTATTAATAAATATATTTTACTTAATGCCATCGATATCAACAATATATATATATATATATAATTTCAAAATAAAAATATTTCCGATAACGCTTGATAGGGATTCGTGTAAATGAATTGCTTATTGTTACGAAAACAATTATTCAATCATTTCAGGAAAAGAAAACTCCTGCAGTCTCGCTGCATTTAAGTAATACTTAAAGGTAGTTTATATATATCTATCATTGTATTTGTACATAATGTATTGGCATATACTTATCGTTTGAAAAATTAAACGTTTGAAACCAGTAGCTTATCGAGGGACTTCTGACTAATTTGAAATACAAAATAATGGCATACATCGAATTTACATGCTTTGTACTCACAACACTTGTGATGCATTCCGGACGTCTGACAAGAACCTGTCGAGAAATCTGAAACATATCGACTTCCTCGTCAATCTTCATCTGGTCTCTAGCATTGCTGACACAGCAGAAAAGCCCACTCTGTGTATATCCGTCCCTGAAATATGTAAAATATTGATGACATTTATCTTCACCGAAACATACTTAATGTTACAAAAACGAAAGATGTGTTTATTTAATTGAAAAAAAAAATATTGCATTCCATACAAAGCTCATTCTTATATGAAAGCTTTTTTTCTGACATTTGTATTATCATAAAAAGTTTTAAGAATATTTTGTTATGATAAAGTTATGACATAGTAAATTTTGTTTCCCATCTTACAATTTTTATTGCTTATATTGACTATTATTCGTGTGTCCTGATGTATAAACGATTAACGTGTTGCCATTTGTTGTTTAAGTGTATAATGTCCAGTACGAGACAACTGAGTATACATCAGTTTTTCTTAATTTATATTTGTTTAATTTAAATTCACTGATGTATATTTTGAAGAATGTTTACTGATAAAATTGTTGAAATGGATATTAAAGAAACAAAAAGGTAGAGGCGAAAGCGGAAAGAGCAATGCTTGTTTGAGTCAGAACAACTGTGTCATTTGGAGTAATGGACATTTTGTGTGACCGTCGCTACATACCGGCACATGACTACAGTCGTTTTCGAGTCATGTGACTTCCGTCTGCTGTCTACAAGTTCTAGAAGCTGAAGAACTGCCGATGAATTTGGCGGATCTGATACGTCTCTTTCCCAACCAGTCATTCGAAACACTCGAACATTGGTGTCATATTTATGACTCTGGAATCATATTGTTGCGTCATTAAAACATTCATTCAAAAGACATACTTTTAGTGAAGGGATTTAAACAGTATCTCACTGATTAGGCATTAACAAATCAATTAAATAACATACAAAAATGTCTATTTTCAGCTTTTTTGGATGCAGATATTATCAGACTGCATTTCCGGTAACAGTGATATTCAAACATATTTTTTTTATCACATTTACTCCAACAAATATGTGCTTTCAGAATACTGATGTAATACTAACGAAGCAAATAGCGCTAACAGAGAGGTAATACCACCGAACATGATAAAGTTTACATGGGTGGTTTCACATGGACCTGACTATATTCATGAACACTTTAAAAAGTTATATTTTAATTATCAAATAATCTCCACAATGCTCGCTTTCAAGTCCTACCTGATTTGAGATCGCAATTTCTATCAAATCAATATGGACCAGATTTGAAGAGCCTCCTAAATGTTTCAGTGTGAATTTTCCAATTGAGCTATCTTTTCCTTCTTCTGGCAACCATTTCTATGAAATAATCAGTTGATTTACAAAATTACAGCTCAATTATTAACATTACTTAATATAATTAAAATGTGTATGTCGATCTTTTCAACGATGTATACTACATAATGTAATATTGAAAGAAGATTTACTTCTGTTATAAAATGTAACGCAATTGTGAAATACTTTTTATATCGATATCAGGAATATATATAGGATATCATTTTGTTATACTTTCAATAAGATTTCAAGCTCGTACACTTACGATGGGGTCTTTTTCAATGATAACAATGGTATCACATTGGTTGTCCATTATCATTGTCAAAACATCGACGATGGTGTCATCTACAGGACTCTGGGTAATGATGTAACCGGTTCGAGACGTGTAAGACTGATAAAGACATTTTTAAGTATTTGAGTTATCATCAGCAACAGATTATCATGGTATATTTCAAAATGAGACGACATATTCATAATAAATTTCTATTATCCTAATTGATACGTGGTCTTGTATAAAAAGTCATGTTGTTTTATTATTGTTGTCCACATCTTTTGTTGTTAAAAACACTGGCGATTTGAAAAGGCAAGAATAACAAATATTTACAGGAACAGCCACAGCGTTGATATAATCGGTTCTGTCGGATAATGATGACGTCAGGTATGCTCTGAATTTGTCAACTGTAAACAAAATGATATACATAAATATCAATCAATAAATAAGTCAATTACATAAATAATAAGATAGGAAATAAATAAATAATGAAAAATAAATAAATAAAGGATAAAAATAAATGATATCATTAATACATAGATAAAAAAAAAAAGTAATGTAATCAAATGTTTTCATGTTATAAACGTAACGTGCGATGTAGGTAAATCATTTATTGAATATTTATACAACTGTATAAACAGCTTACCTGCTAAGACATTCGGATCCTTGTTTTTGTTGCGGTTGACGGGAAGGAGTGCTGCTTTATAGTCGACTTTGGTATATGTTGGCTTCATAGTTTGCAACAACTAAAAACGTCAGATTTGTTTCACGTTAATTATACAATAAGATATACCATGCGAGGCAAACATACTTGCCTTTATTCGATTAACTTTGAGTTCCAATCTTGTCTATGTTTGTTGATTTTGTGGTGTTTTACTTCACATTTGGCGAAGGAGGGGTAGGGACATACTTTGTGCAACACTTACCAAATAGCTGGTTTATTTAAGCATAAAAAGACGTGTCAGTTATTTATTTTCCAATTTTATAAATAAAAGATGTTAAGAGAAAAAAGGGTACATGTTCATATCAGTATAATATTTCAATATTAAAAAGTCTTTTTAAAGTAGAGAGTTTTAACACTTGTCTAATATATGCGGGCATTGTAAAGTTATCTTCCTCTAAAATTGATATTTTGCTCTGTATTCATACAAAGCAAATTAAGATCGCTGGCCTGTTTGGGAGTTAGACTAAGTTTTAGAAATACTCCCAGGCATGTTGCACAAACGTATTTATATAAAAAATATCTTTACCGGTAGCGTAGTGGAGAAGCTGCCTTTTACAGTGATCACATTTTCGAGGTGATATTCATTTACGAGAAAGTGTATATACAAAATAACTCTATTTTATTGCAAAAGGGCTAATAAGTCAGAACAATGCTTGCAATTCAACACACAGCGCATAACACAGGGTGTCTTTGGTATACAATTAGCAAATGGATGTATAATAGACATAAAGATAAACATTAAAATATAACATTCTGAAATATTATTATTTGATCAGAGGAAAGGGTACCACTGCATTATTTATAATTGTGGGGAGGGTTCTATTCCGATTTTATTTACCCGGAGTAGCCTCCCCTCTATATAGAAAATGAAGCATTACTTGGGAGCTTTTCTTGCTTAGAGTTACTGTTCTGACCCGGTCATGATGATGTGCTTCTGTATGGCAACATTGGTAAAGTGTAGGTTTAGCACTGTAAAGAACTCCGAATTCGACCCCAAGTGTTTTGCTAAATTTATATTTCCAAACATTTAAATTTGAAATGCTGTAGAATATATTGCAACATTTGATTTACATAGAATACTCCTTTTGAAATTGACTTAAGCAAATATTGACAGTAGTAAGAATCGTAATTATATAGTTTAACTTGTTGGGCCCTTTTTCTTTAAAATGTCCAATATCTACAACTCAGATGTTTGATTAAAATGAAAATGTTACCTGATGTTCCTGCCATAATTTCGTTTGGTTAACTGGGACATCATCCGACAGTCTGTTCAGTGCTGCATGGTATTCCACTCTGGGTATAAGGGTGTCTGGCATGTCAAACGCCTCAATCAGGATGTTGTGCAGAGCAATATACTGATCCTAAATGCAACAATGGAATTGAATACAACTTCGAACCATTCGTCACTTATAAAAAAGGATTATCTGCATTTTCGTTATTTTATTTTCTTCCCAATCTTAGTTTAGTTAATTTAAATAATCGAACGATCATATTAATTGTGGTTCGAGTGTATCCGAGATTAAGAGATCACCGATGATTCTGAATTTGAAAAAGCTTCTGTATATATAAGAAAAAAATGTTAATTCATTGCCTTATATCAATTATTAATGTGCACAAAAATGAATTGGTATTTTTTTGTAATTTTTACGACTTACAATGGTTTGAACCATATTGACCCTGTCCTTCCTCATGGTTCTAATGTAACCTATGATGTCGACCATTCCAGATTCTTTGCCGTAATCCAACAAAGCATCCAGCGCTATGAACGTTCCTGTTCGCCCGATACCGGCACTGTAAGTAAAAAAATCACAGTTAGGATACTAGAACTATATAAAAAGAGTATATATTGCTAAATACGCTATAGTGTATATCCTTTTTTAGTGATACCCGTGCCAATCAATGTGAGTAATTGATAATTCAAGAACGATTATCCGCTAACAAAAAATGGAACGAACTTATTTTACACTTCGACCACAATGAAAGACGACAGTGCAAATTCAAATCGTTTGTAAATGATTATAGAAAATCGATTAGTTGTTGCAAGTTACTGTGAAACAAACCAGAATTCCCTTTTCAAGAAAAATCCTACGGCCAAAGCAAAATAAACAAATGCACCTGCAATGGACAACCATCTTTCCTGGTAAGGAATTCTTGTAAAGCTTCACTCGGCGATGGAACACGATAAGTTCGTTGGGGTTTGGGGTTCCGTGGTCTGGCCACGTTGTGTAGTGAAACTGGTGTACTTGTCGCACTGATTTGGTCTGAAAATATCGTTATTTTTATATAATGAAATTTGAACATGCGACGTTAATTCATTAGCTCCTTTATACTAGGATGATTGAAACGAAGGACTTTTAGAAAGGCAGATATAAATAATATTTCTTCCTGTATTAATTGTTCTAAATTAATTTTCTTTTGCTTTGTTTTACATGATAGGCTATAATTAAGGGTCTTTTTTGTTATTCATAATAGGAAAACGTTAAATGTTGGGGTCATACATCAAATGTTCATCTAATAAACAAACATGATAAAATGGAATACGATTGAATGAGTGTATGCTCTAATCGTGTTCTGATAAGTCTTGGTAAGAAAACCTCGTACTAAAATTACCTTCTTTTCTGTGAGAATGATATCCCGGATGACATAGAAGGCGTAGACCCTTTCTCTGTCTAGGACGATCTCAAAATGTTTTGTAGACATCGGTTGTCCTTCGTCAGGCCAGTATTTCACACACTTTTTCTGACATTGAAATATATTTTTTTAAGCACGACTGTAGCGTGATAACAATGGATATGTGAAATCACATGCAACTAATCACTAAGAATGTCCAGTATACTTTTGAAGCTTATCGTATTGCTTTGATATTAATGCGATATTAATCGTTGTTTTAAACTAGCTTGGCTATTACCGTGTGGAAGGTTTTGATTGTAGACTATTTACAAGATTCAGAACAAATTTTGAAAGCTCATCGCCATGCTTTTTACCTTTGGTCCCTCAGACAGATTAGTAAGCATTATGATTTTGCCAGATTTCAGTTGCCAGATCATACGCCACAGATCATCTACGGTTTTGTTTGTTGGTCCTGTAAAGGTGAGATAATTTAGAAAACAACTGTTTTGGATTAATGTCAAAATACAATATTTTTTTGTATTTAAACAATTCATTATTTGTAATGAAACACTTTTGTTGTATAAGGACGATGCATTTTTGGTAATGGAACACTGCTGATCTTTGAAAATAATTCTTCAATTATTAATGCGTGGAATCATAATTCAGTTTACCTTGTGTTGCTATATACTCAGCAGGTAGCGTGACACTCTGAAAAGTAAATGAACTGTACGTGTACGAACTATCATCTTATGATGTCATTTCGTAACCCATATTTTGGTTTCTTCATCCGAACAGTTAGATGATTAAACATCTGCAGCCTTAAACTGATGGTATCTGTATATTTTACAATGCTAACTTATTTTACATTGGCATTGCTATAAATCAACTGTAAATGACATGTAGATACAGGTAGTATAGATTTAAAATAATATATTATTAGGTACACGTTTTCCGAAATTTAAAATCCTATCCGATACATAAAAAATGAAGACAGAATAATACAAAGTCAAGTAGGATAACTAAAAATGCTGGGAACATTCAAAAGTGAAATACTTTGCAATCTGTAATATTTCTGGTGACACAATTATGGATATTCCGAGCACGGAACTAAGGTTTGTGACAATGAAAATATATAGTTCATAAAATGAATAAAGAAATAAAGAAGTATAATAAAAAATAAAATCACAAACATCGATATAGCTTGCATTAATGTAGTCCGAGTGTGGATCTTTGTCCTGTTTGTCAAGGACTACTCGTGAATGGTCATCTGTAAAATATAACAAAATGGATAGTGTGACATATTTAACACTGTAAGGCCACTAAATAATGCATTAAATCAAAACGAAATTATCGCAGGACAGCCAATATTATCCGGTGTACTTACCATTGTTGTCCTCTATTTCACTTACTTGGACATACAAGGCGATACTTCTTACTATGTAGTCTTAGGGAGGTTGAAAATGAGGTAATCATGACCGCGAAACTCGAGAACAAGAAAAACACGACGATCAAATATCACGTGGTTGTATCAGCTCAATCGAATCAGAACAGGCGGTTAAATAGCCAAAGTATGATAATATAGGAGTTTGTATGAAATGGTGTGGGTCTGGAGTGCTACTTACATGGAAACGTGGTCTTAAATCTGTTTTTTAGTTTGTTTTCGGTCATCATCCCAACTTTATGTTCATACAAATCCCCTGATGGTAGCGACTGTACAAAACATGCAATGGAAATATATAACTGTTAACTTCATAGATTTTTTTATTTTTTTTTATAAACTTGTGGAGATAGATACCTATGCAATAACATAGCAACGTATGACCTACAGAAGTGACTAAGACGTATAATTAGAGGTTATATATATGTATACCTTAATTGTAGTCATACTATAATAAAAAATCAGATTATCTACGAGAGCAGATACGGACCACCTTGAAATTCCAGATATTTTGTCACCCTGAAATATGTCATGACAAAATTGAAGGTTATGTACGCGCTTCCTTGCGGATGATACAAATTGACCAGTTAAACCTTTATACGCATCAAAAGAATCACATGGCAGCATAACGGTTAAATTGACATGATTTGTAGTCGAGTGTCACTTCACTGTAATCATCAAAGGACAGGTATCAGTATAGCGATTGGTCAGGTTGTTATACATGAAAATGTTTTATCGCTAATTACACACCTTCAATTTAGTCATGGCATAATCCATTGGTACAGAGATACGAGGATAAGTAAAGACGCGTGTGATATTTTCTAAAAATATATCGATATTATCAACATTTATAAAATTAAAATATACTGCTAGGCTTACCTTTATTAAACTAACATTGCATAATTAAAAGTTGACTTATTTACTCGTTTTGATTAGAAAACGTGTGTGGTTATATCGTGTATAAATCGATTTAACAAAGAACTTGGTACATAATATCTACCTTGTATTCCTCTTCAAACGCTTTTGCTTTGTTTAACATCTTTGTTTTCACCAACGATGTCAGGTCACTAATAGCGATACCCTCAGAACCAGAATTACAGTAAACCTCTTCGTATGGGTCTACTGTTTTGTTTACATTTCCGGAATTGACGTAAACGTTATCGAGTTTCGCTAATGGTTCTGACGTTCGTTCATCTGACTCTAAAATGAAATACAAATTGTAATGACCGAATAAAAAAAGTATCCCCTCCCCCCTCCCGCAAAAAAGGATCAAGCTTAAGCTTGCAGTTGAAAGAATAGCTCGTCTTATATTATGAAATTACCATAGCCAGTGTTGAGCCGTGATGATCGAGACACCTCCCGCCTGCCGAAGTCATCCAATGAATCTTCTTCCTTCGAAGAGTTCTGTCTGCCCCTAAAATGCATAGCCAGACCTTATAATCCAGCTACTTAAGTTACCCGACAAAGTGTCTGGATTAAGGAGCAGCTGGAAAACATGGCTTTGTCGTAATTCAATTTAATGCAGGTTTACAGTTTAATGTACGTTTACAGTGAAAATGTAGGTAAGAAGTGAACGGCATACAGTGTTAATAAAGGTTTTCAAAACTAAGGTCAGTAATGTAATAAAGGTTTGCATTGCTAGTATATGTTAAAGTGGAAATGTAGATTTTCAGTGTAAAAATAAGTTCAAAGTGAAATGTAGACACACAGTCTAAATATAAGCTTTCAAAATTAAAGGTTTGTTAATGTAAGTTTACAGTGGAAATGTGGTTTAACAATTTGAATATAGGTTTCAGTGTAAACGGAAGCTTCAATTTTACGCCGGACATAGACATTAAAGGATCCAATGACTTACACGCTGTTACAAACGAAGAACGACATCTATATAAAACTCTTTTTTTTTACACATGAAAATTCCACACTTTTATCGTTTTCCATAACCTGCCTAGACGACACGAGACATGAACATATGCAAGTAGTATGTTATTATACATGGTAATACAATTACTCTGTAAGTTAATAAACAGGAAAGTTACCCCTCTTTCAAGAATTAATAAACATACATACCTCCTAATGAAGAACACAACGCTAATTGTTATAATAGATACCAAGAGAAGCAATCCAACAACAATGCCAACTGTCGTCCCAGTAGAATCATCCTGTGGGGGCGATTTTATGCCTTCAAAGCAAAACACGCTACATTGTACTTTCGGTTGTTTCTGTAATAGCTTTTCTGGAAGATCCACATAGTAATAATGCAGTTATCTTGAAGTAAAGTTGAATATACTGGTCGCATAATTTAAAACCGTGATCATATCGTTATATTTGCTTCATTACAAAGCCACAACAAATAGATATATACAATGTATTGTTATAATTGAAGTATCTCGTGCTATTTATCAACCGGTGGTTAATTCTGTCATTTTATCCATTACGGCGAAAACAGCCCTGTTGTTCACAGCTTAGAGAAAATTCTAAAGAAAACTTAAACTTATTTATTTTTGATGATATTATATTAAAATCTAAACTAAAATTACAAGTATATGAATACACAACGATCATCTGTAGAAAAGAAAATCTTAAATATATTTAAACTCTTAGATAGTTCTCAAAATGTGTCGTTTGGAAATTTTCATTAAATTAATCATGCAGATATCATCTGGGCCCTAATGTATAGTATTTGTTGTGCCTGTATAACCCATGTTTTGTTCAGGTGTTACCTGCGAAATAGCATCTTACTCATTTGACAAAAGTCTCCTTCGTATCCAGGCATGCAGGTAGTGAGGCACTTTCCAGTGTCCCTAGAACACCGATCACACTTGACACAAGACAGACTGCAGTTTCCACCATATAAACCATCCAAGCATTCTGTTGTTGTAACATGTATATAATCTTTAACACATAATACAAATCACAAACGTATGGTGTAAATTCTGCAAACTGATCGGCAGCATCTGGAAGATATATGAGCAACAAGCGAGCTAATATTTTTGTACATCGTCAATATGCAAAGACAAAGTCGGTGTTTTACTACAACATGCAGAAACTGTGTAAAACCAATAAAACAAAATTTAGTAAATACTTACATTGGACTTTCCTTCTTTAAAACTATATAAATATTGATAATTGGATGCTACCGTTTGAATCAATTTTTGTGTGTGAATTTCACTTGATTACCTGTACAATCACCGTCTTCCCGTTGGCAAATTTTGCAGTCGGATTCGCATTCTAGTGTGCAGTCCACGCCGTGATATCCATGCTGACATTCTTTGAATTGAAAGGTTATTTTTTTCGAGTACATGTCACATGAAAGTGATGTAACTAAATCAGGCTTCAATCAAAAGAAATTTTCAAAACAATGAACGATTCATTAAGTCATAAGTTTGTTCGTTCTTTGCTTCGTTTTACATAGCGCATATTAGTTTCACTGATCAAGCCACATGTCCATATTAGTAAATTATTCTAAGGTATTACATCTTGGCACTTATATGAGATACTCCCTTTCCTCGAAATATGGAAGTTCGGGGGCAGTTTTGTAATCGTGTATAAAGAACAGTCTCAACTTTGACAATTTCTGTACATGTTATTTGAAAAACGTTTTGTAGTTTCTGAAAAAATGAGGTTTGATCAAAAGATCGTTGTGTAGAAACATGGTCATAAGTATATACAAATACCAAAACAATCACACATACATATACATATATGTACTTCTTAAGAATCAATGAAATTAACGGTTAACGAGAAAACTGTAGGAAAGGGCATAAAATGAACAGAAATATTCCACACAAATTATAACAATTCTAAAATGTAATGGTGTTTTTCAGAATTAGCACGAAAAGCAGTTAAAGAAGTTTACCGCTAAATGAGTACATTTACCTTTTTGAAGTTATGATTCCCATATTATTGGACGTCGAAATATAAGGTATTGTTCACGAATACGACAATAAAAAAACTGTATTAGTGATTCTATGTTTTGGTTTTAGTTCGCAAGAAAATTAGAACTTTTACTTACCAAGACAGTTGCCATCGTCTTTTGTGCAAATGTTATCTTTACAGTTGTCATTGCAATCCAGTTCACAATTTGAACCATATTTACCACGAACACATTCTAAAGAAACAGCGTTCAATAAATAGCATAAGGGATGAATGCACATTACACATGTAATTCAACCAAATAAAAAGATCGGATTTGTTTCTTATATCATCGGTGTCCTGCAGAAGTGAGACAACTTTTTGAAACTGACAAGAATGGAAGCCAACGTCGAAAAGAAAGGGAAACTTAAAGTTGTAATCAATTTGCTGATGCAATAATTCATAACTATACAATGTATTTAGCTAACTCTAAAAAAAAATATACACGATTGCAATTAGTTTTCGATGATCACGATAATGACGTTTTCTCAATAATTAAACACGATGCTATGGAATTTTATTTTAGTGGGTAAACTTGAAACTCAAGATTCGATTATTCAATCTCATATAAAATGTTGACTTACCACAGAATTTTGGTTTGAGCTTGAAAACATTTTCATGAAAACGAGTTCCGAAAATGTATATGCCTGTTGAATATAACACATTCGGGATACACGAAATGAGTCTATCCTCAACAACCAAATGTGATGTATGCCACAATGTAATGGACGTGCATTTACCTGTACATTTTCCATCATCTTGCACGCATGTCAAACAGTCGCTTGGACAATCTTCAGCGCACTGTACACCTTGTTTTCCTTGAACACATCCTAAAAATAATACACACCGTTATACTGAT
Source organism: Mizuhopecten yessoensis (assembly GCF_002113885.1). Lineage (NCBI taxonomy): Eukaryota > Metazoa > Mollusca > Bivalvia > Pectinida > Pectinidae > Mizuhopecten > Mizuhopecten yessoensis. The sequence continues at coordinate 83,311 of NW_018405168.1, forward strand.
AAACCCTTACTAATACATAGTTTGCCAAAGTATAATTAGTTGATGTCGTCAATGAGGCAGAATACGTATGCCATTCATACACATCAGTTCTACTTCTCCTCGTACGTTTTCAAGGGTCTCCTAATAAATCTTTCCTTTGTACATATTTTGCTCTAGTCTTATTGAATTATGCTTTAGTTAACCATTTGGTATACTATTTTTGTTTTGTCTTATCGCTTGAAAATCACTTTAGATGTCGAAATATTCAATTTTGCCACTGATGGCCATGCTTAATTTCAGATATGGGTCAAAATCAAAATGGATAGGTATTTGCAGGGAGCTTCATCTATATAAAAGCATCCAAAAAGATTTTCTCAAGAAAACTTCTATACGGATACTTACGTACAAAAGTACATGATTGCCACTGGCGGTCATCTGGAGAATCTGTTTAGTTTTGTTGCATAGACATATAGTTTATCTACCGTGCAGTATCGATACATTAGCATATTGTGTTTATGTGAATCACAATGTGTCTACAACGGTAGCTATTATGTGAACCGTCTGGAGTTGTTACACAGACAAATTATGTTTATAGTGTGATATCGATGCATTAACTGCCTAGTGTCGAAACTTAATTATATTATGTGTACCTTGTAGTGTCAATGCATACATATGTTACGTGTATCTTGTAGTGTCAATGCATTAACATTGTAAGTGTGCATGTACAACTTGGTATTATCACATCAACATATTATGTGTAATGTGTGGTGTTGATACACAAACTAGTTACCAAGTACTCAAATGTAAATAGTTCTTTAAAAAGCGTACGATCGGGGAAAAAAACGACGTCCTGGTGAAATTCAGGAAGTATTAGTTATTGATGAGGGATGTGATGCTGCAACTATAACATTGCGGGATCATCAAATGAGTGAATCTGTAATGCTAACAAATGTATCAATAATTTGGAAAGGCCAGTAAATGCTTCTCACCTATACAGTTTCCACTGTCCTGTAGACATGTCATGTTTTTACAGTTACCAGAGCAATGACGTTCACACCTGTCACCGGACCTTCCAGGAATACATCCTGTAAAAACATAAGGTAAATGTTTAAGTACATCATCAGCGACATGTTTGAAAAGAAATGCAAAAACCTGTATAAAGCAATCTCTGTAAAATAGTTAACGCTTTGAAAACCGAATATTATCGCTCTGACAGAATTAGTGACAGAACTACAGACAATTGGAAACAGTTTCCCTGATGTGGTTTTTTTTGTTTGAAAAAACGAGGGAAATGAATTATTAAATCAGACACGCAAAAACATCGTTCATAATGTTATGACTGCAGCATGGTTAGATTTGTTGATATAGTGAACATGTAACGCATACGTAAATAAAGAGCGGATATGATTGCCTTTTCACCGATATTTACTGCATATGTTTTTTACTAAATAACAAGCAGATAATTTTCAATTATCTGTCTACTCGTATCGTTTTTTAAAAGTGGTGAGCGATTCGTGAAAATATCTCTATGTCATAATTTGAAACATCTCGTACAGTGCAATTGCCATTTAGATTTGTCTTTTTCTTTATTACGAAAAAATAACATAGTTATTATAATATAGCTAAGTTGCAATTTTAAGAAATCACTGTGTTACACTTGCCGACAACCGTAAATTTGCCAATTCCAAATATGTAGGTCTTTTCCTCTCATCCTTGTCAGATGTATCAACACTTTTTCCTGGTGTGAGATATCCTTGTCTCACTTAAATGTTAACACGGGGAATTCTCCTATTCATAGCAATTGTATGACGACACGTCAACAATTCAATGACGTCACGTCAACCATGCATTAAGCCTGTAGCGTTGCCATTACATTATACTATGATACACAATGGCTGAATAGGGAAAGAGAGAAAGAATCCCCTTGAGGTAAGATTAGGAATCTCAACTACCGGGAAAAGATTCTTAAGGTGCCAAACACTTGGGAAAGCCTTGTATTTGGCAATTAAGAGTCTCCCTCGCGGGTTGAGGTTTACCTATTTCACCCAAAGGGGCTTACATATTCTATTAATCTCCCAAATTTGCCCTTGATATACAGGAATTCCTCTGTGAAAAGATAAATACGTCTTTCCCTATGAAAATATAGCTTACACCCGATATGATGTCATGGCGTCGGCGTTGGAAATATTTATGTTTTGTCGACTGTGGTAAATGAATTCTTTTTCTTTTTATTATAAAATATATTAATGCAGTTGTTGGCTATTGAATAAATCTTTTGTTAACTTTGTGCTTTAATTAGATTTCGTATTTTATGTTCAGAGTTCATCACCCCTATGAATTAACATGGTTGTATTCATGCACGCTTTTCATGGAATACAATCATATGATTACGTAAAGAGTAATGACACATGCATGTTTATTTCGAGTACTGAAACAAATTAACAATAGGTGTGGACCGTAGGCAGTGAAATCTCAACCCTCGGGTTAGAGTTTGGCTGATCAGCCCGCCGTAGCGCTGGGCGAACAAACTCTTGTCCTCGGGTTAAGATTTCCCCGTCCACGCACAACATGCAAGATTATATTTATCCTCCTACATATCCATCCTAGATATCATAAACATTATTTCAATACTGACGTGAGATGTTTATTTTTATCATTCTTTGACAAAGGATTTATATATGATATTTATCAAGTCTGTTTTTTTTGTGTTCTTGCTACGACCAGGTGAGCATTTTGAAAATTGTTTATTTCGTTCACAATCTTTATATATAAAATAGATTATCCAGCATATATATTCGTTTTAAGAATGACTTAGTAGTAGATGAAGCATGAACCATTGAAGTGACATAACATCAAACTGCGTTTAAATCGATAATCTATAAGTACCTTTACAATAGCCAGTATGTTGGTAACACTTGCTGTCGTTACAATTCCTAGAGCAATCTTGCTTACAGAAATCTCCATATTTTGTTTGATTGCATTCTGAAATGATAAGCATAAGATTTGATAGAAAAGATATTTTCATGACAAAATTCATACAAAATGAAATAATAAATTAAATAAATGTAATGAACCGCTATATGCTTTTATCATAGAATGTGTATACATAAACATTGTATTTGAAAAAATTGTTTTTATCATTTTCCCCTCATACTAACAACTTGGTTTTCTTCTTTGGATTGGTAAGCTGACACGGATCTTATGATACGTTTGTATAGATTAGTCATACCGTATCCACTGTAAGTTAATGATTCCGTTCATGTCTACGTCTTTGGCTTGATGAGTTTACGTTGAAATATAGATTAGTTTGTATTTATAAGTAAAACAATCCACATTAAACTCGAAAAAGAATTATGCGTTCCCTGTCCTCTTTTTTGTTTCATCAGTGTGTGTATGGAGCTAAGGATGAGTTTGTATGGATTAGATAAAACAAATCAAAACAATTCTAATTCATGGCCGCATGGTTGTCCTATTAATTTTGCCACTCATCTTTCCCTTCACAAATCAAACGATCTATCATTTTTAACACTTATAAAGTTTTGTCTCTTTCCGACCACATCTAAAACACATCTTAAGTTCTGCCACTTATCTTACCGACCACACCGAAACTTCCACTACATACGACCACACCCAAACTTCTACTACTTACGACCACACCAAAGCTTCTGCCACATTCCGACCACATCGTAAGTTTTGCCACGCATCTTAGCTGACCAACGTCTAACATTTTGCGATGTCTCTTTCCTGTCACACACCGAGGTTAGTTCTTCCACTTACGGACCGGTCCATACCGTCAGTTCTACCACTTACCGACAACATCGGAGGTTTTACCACCTATCGATCACACCGACAGTTCTACCACTTACCGACCACACCCCAAGTTCTACCACTTACCGACCTCACCGAAAGATCTACCACTTATCGACCATACCAAAATTTCTACCACTTACCGACCACATAGAAAGTTCTACTACTTATCGACAACATCGAAAGTTTACCACCTAGCGACAACACCAAAAGTTCTATCATTTTCTGACCACACCAAAAGTTCTACCACTTACCGACCATACCGAAAGTTCTACCACTTACCGACAACATCGGAAGTTCTACCACTTACCGATCACACAGGAAGTTCTACCACTTACCGACCACATCGAAAGATCTACCAGTTATCGACCATACCAAAGGTTCTACCACTTACCGACCACACCGAAAGTTCTACCACTTACCCACAACATCGGAAGTTCTACCACTTACCGACCATACCAAAGGTTCTACCACTTACCGACAACATCGGAAGTTCCACCATTTATTGACCACACCGAAAGATCTACTACTTACCGACCATACCAAAGGTTCTACCACTAACCGACCACACCGAATGTTCTACAAATTACTGACCACATCAAATGTTCTACCACTTACTGACCACATCGAAAAATCTACCACTTACCGACCACACCGAAAGTTCTACCACTAACCGACAACATCGGAAGTTCTACCACTTACCGACCCAGCGAAAGTTCTACCACTTACCGACCACACCGACAGTTCTACCACTTACCAACCACACCGAAAGTTCTACTACTTACCGATAACATTGGAAGTTCTACCACCTAACGACAACACCGAAAGTTATACCGATTACCGACCACACCGAAAGATTTACCACTTATCGACCATACCAAAAGTTTTACCACTCACCGACCAACTTACCGACCACATCGAAAGTTCTACCACTTATCAATCACACCAAAGGTTCTACTTCTTACCGACAACATCGGAAGTTCTACCACTTACCGACCACACCGAAAGATCTACTACTTACCGACCATACCAAAGGTTCTACCACTTACTGACCACACCGAAAGATCTCCCGATTACCGATCACACTGAAAGTTCTACCACTCAGCGACCACATCGTAAGTTTGGCCACGTATCTAACATGACGTACATCAAACACATACTCGATTCAATCTTTACCTTATCTGACACACATTGTGAATTGTGCAACTTACATAAGCCTTCATGAAACTACCTATTTGTCCACACAACAGACATTACTCTAGTAACTGCCACATGTATAACATGTATCCCACTTGCATGAAACTGACATCTTCTTTCTTGCATAAAATACCCAAATTTTCAATTATCTGACATAACAGGTCTATAATCTTACATAAAGTTTATTATTTGTCGCTTACATAATGCAAAGGTTTTGGTATGTCTCCTATTTTCAAATTTAATGGTTTATCTAAAATAATCTTCACACAACTAATATATTGGCAAGTACATGACAGTTATCTAAGTTTTAACCTGTACATATTCCCGAGTCCTTTTCGCAGATACTGCCTTTGCAGCTAGTGGTGCACTCTTTGTTACACTTGTCACCGTATTTCCCTGGAAAACAATCTGAAATCAAAATCATTAGTTGACATAATGACGTGACCAGTATACTTGCTAGCATCTTAAAGCATTATTTTTTGTCATAAAGGTAAATTTGTAAATCCATCTGTTTCAGTTATGTTGATGTTTTAAGCACAATGTGCACGCCCTACTGTCAATTTGATCTTTCTATTGGAATGATTTGTAGCGATTATTAAATTTATGTCAAACATACACTTAAAAGTTCTACTTCGTTTTGATTAACTCACCTAAGTTCCACGAAATCATGAACAAACATAGATAAACACACAAATCGATATCCTTTCTTCATTATTAATTGTCTTCCGCAATCACTTTAGACAGGAAGATTGGACTGTTAAAACTATCAAATATAGCAACATTCGTTTGTCAAAACACTTTATATTAATATACATAAATCAATTGACATAATTTCCACTAAAATATGCGGTTGTCTTTTTCATAAAATTAAAATAAAATACTTCGCCATGAAAATAATGAAATTTATCTATTGATAGCAAAATCTGTTTAAAGAGGTTTACATATCTAAATATAATTGTTAAATGCAATTCTAATTAATATTCGCTGCATCTACCAGAAGCAGTCATATTCTGTATATAAAAACAAAATACTTATTTAGAAATTGTATTGATGACAGGTTGCGATAGATTTGTTTTGATAGATATCAAGACAACAGTATAAGAAACTTACAGAAACATGACCCATTAATAGCGTTGCAATTTCCTCCATAGCAGTTCCCTGGACAAGGCTGGTCACAACTGCCTTGTCCATACATCCGTATTGGACATCCTTACAAAACGATAATAAAAGCGTACACTATAGTACCTGCTAAACTGTGATTTATATAAAGTAACTGTCGACACTTCTGTTGACAAGGTAGCTCAATCGATTAGAATGATCGTTTATCATTCTGAAGTCCAGGATTTTAACCAAAGTCTAGCACCACTGGAACTTGTTTTGTTTTGCTCTCAGAACAATGCTTTTGATTTGATTTTGTTTATTTCATCATTTTTGTTTCTCATAAAAGTTCCGCTAGATATTGTTTTCTTCAGAAATGATTTATCAAAGCTCTAGTCCTG
>NW_018405168.1:91840-94547 GCF_002113885.1 Mizuhopecten yessoensis
ACGCTTCCTCATTTTCCTCAAGTTACGGAGATTCGGGAAATTTTGTTTAATCAGTGGTCGACCATTTTACATGGCAACCTTATACATGTATTTGAAAAATATTAAAAACAAAAACAAATCTTTAATTTGAATTCAAAATGATTAAAACCAGGAAAAAAAGCAATCATAAGGAGATCCTTGAAAATGAATAAGGAAATAAAAACCAAAAGGTAAACGTGTTTTGATTTATCGACGACATTTAGGTCACATTTATATAATGTCACGTTCTTAAAGTCAGAATCAAAATAATCGCAAGGAAACCCCAAGACATATTTTACTGGTAAGCTTACATCTATTGTTAATAAATGGATGGTTTTATTTAAGAAAGACGATTTGTATGCCTTGCAAATGTGTTTGCAGACTCAATGGGCGAAATTTGTTTCGTCGACGAAGGTGTTCAAAGTTTTGTATACTGGTAACTCAATCGAGTAAGAGTTACTTCCCTTGCACCAGAAGGGGTGTCTTGATTTAACTGCCTTTTCAAGATACACGAGGGACTGAGAGAAAGGAAAAAACTCTGAGATTGTTTTGGCAATCTGTGAATAAATATGGGTTGTGTGATATAGAGAAATGTTATGCCCTCCCACCCTACACGTTTTTACTTTTTATGAATCGATACTGCAGGGAGTTTTAGTTTTTCTGTTGCAGTTTCATTGTCCAGGGGATTGTGGTACTTGTCTTTATATGTGGAGAAATGAATGTCTCTGGACTGGACATCTTCGGCACGGCTGTCCGGATTGGCGGCGTACGCGCATCGCACACCTTTAACGAGGTTGAATTATTATAATTGGGTAGGTATAGAATATTTTAAAAGCGTAATTTAGTGAACGGTAGATTAAACAGCACAGTCTTCTTGTAGACTGTCTACCAGTCGCTAGGTCGCATCACCAACTTATTTTTTTCCATGAGTTAAACAAATCTGTATGCATTCAAAATGCTAGAGACAAAAACTTGACTATATAGCTACTCGTGTTTGTTTAACCTGACATTTCAGCACACAAAGTAGTGAACATTCCTGTTATTTGGCGAAGACAGCAAGGTACAAACATACATTGTACCATACAAACAAAACGCTTTAAACAGTTTGTTCTGCATACTGGCTTGACGTTTTACAAACCATGTGTATTATCATTATATCAAGGCACTTTACACAATTTGGGGAGCAAACATTTATACAATGTCCATAACTGTATATGTAAACCTACATGTAATAGGAGTCGCGTACTCAAATATAATATGATATTTACACAGCTTTACAGCGAGGAATACGATCTCATCTTAGTGTCGTAAATCAGCTATGTACGTCCATTTGATAAATCAATTATATGACATATAAACAAGGGGTGTACACGTGTGGCTAACAGTTCTGTTAACACGATTTTGGCATCGGTTCAGAATAAAATGAAAACGCTATCAGAAATGAAGTCGACACACCTTTTTATTTACAAAGTCTCGCCAGACTAATTATCCTGCAGTGATGATGTCATTCCATTTATAAGTGTATTGGCTGAGGCGGTAAATACACATCATATACTCTCACTTCCTGTTGAATATCTGACATCAATTGTATATTATGGAATAAAAGAACAAATCATCTGAGAAGTCATTGGATCTGCTTGTCATAACACAAACTATTGCTAAATCAAAATCAAGGAAGGGCTTACTTTCATTTAGACGGCGTACGCAGGTAGCGCTCCATGTCGTCTGCGTTTATATATACTACCGTTTACGGCGTCAATATGACTATGTATATTTACACGGAAAATAATGTTAAATGCTACGAAGACAAATATTTCGAAGCAGGTTGTTACGATGCTCACTATGGTAGCCGTGGAGAATACATTCATAGTTTGGTGAATCCACATTGATATAGGAATACATTTAGAAAATACACAGCGAACAACACTATTTTTCTTCTTCTCATAGCTATTAAATCAAGTAATGTGAGTATCCCTTGAAGCATTCTTATTCCCTTATAACGGTCGTTATGTTCGCGCATTGACACACTGCACTGGTAGTGACGCGGTCAAATGATACCGAACGAAGCCGCAATTGTTAATAATACGGAAGCTGGGACATACTTTTGATACGGGCCGGCGTTGCATAGTGTTTATAATACGGTTTCTATCCATAAATATTTCTATGTATGTACATCGGAAAATATTCATTTTTCTACAGCATTATAAAATCCGAGTACAAAGTTAAAATCAGTTGGTGTAAATTGGTATTGCCAGGCGTTTAATCTAATGTAATCTATATAAGTTCATCGTTTAAAGTATTGCCTATATAAATGGAAGGAAGCATTTATCGGAAAGAGAAACCTATTAGTTCTGTTATTTCTAGATGTCAAAACATGTATCTAACAAATTACTATAATGGTACAGGTTAGAATGAATTCAGCTGCAGCGAAATAAATAAATAAACATACCTTCGAATCTCGATGGACGTACACTTATAAACAGGATCAATAATACGTTCCAGACATGAACAGCTCCTCGTGTCGCCATGTCAGTTCAATCCACTGTGAGTGAAACACAACCAGGAAGTTTACATCCTATACAAGGTCGTATATATACAAACTTCTCGACGGCATAACAATTAGCTATTTCGAAATTTGAGGACGCATATATTCGATAAGTTTTTAATCTTAGACGCTGTATTATAAATG
>NW_018405168.1:97361-104911 GCF_002113885.1 Mizuhopecten yessoensis
TTATTTGCAATTAAAATGGGTTGGGTCGTTATAAAAATTATTCAGCTTTCTATTGCTGCTAATTTAAAAAAGATCAGTCAAACATTTTTGGAGTGAGGTGGTTCACATACATGTGGTTTTTTTTATCCCGCATTTTTGTTTATCGACGCCCACCACAATACTCTGAACCACGCGTTACATCGCGTTTAAAAATAGAAAAATATACCCCAAAAACGAGACATCAATTACTATGATACCACAGATTTTATGAATTATAAGTAATACAACCAGCTTATAACAATGGGATAAACAAAAGACCTAAGAACACTTATCGCGATTGGTTTGTTTTCACGCCAACTTCTGTATCTAACGAAGCGGTATCGACGCCATCTTGCTTTGTCAAAATTGAGATAGGTGGCGCTCGCTATCTGCTCCTGAATCAGGGGGAGGTAAGTCTAGATTGACGTGTCATAAAATTGGTAAGGCAAAGGGGGAGTTGCTAATCCCCTTCACTATACGTCCCTGATAAAAGGTATATAAACGGATGGAAAATAATCGTATTGAGAAAAGAAACGCGAACAATGTTTTCTGCTTCTTCTCAAAAAATCGGAGACATTTTGTTTAAATACTATACATGCATTTAAATCATTTTGTTCAAGATTCTTTCTTATAATAAATATACCGTATCGCATATGAACGAGCATTCCGATAACTAGCTACTTATATGTAATAGATGGGACCCGCTTAGTACTCCGCTTGATCGATTGCTAGATGCGGATTTACGTTCATGTTCCGTTTTCCCGCTCTAAACCGTCTACAAATTTTATAAGATTATCGGTAGCATTGTACTGTGACGTCATTGTGTAACATCGGGGTCAATGGCTCATAGACACAGTAGTGTTCAGGAGCTGCACCAGGCATATACTTTTTGTGTTTTATTTCATTTTGGACTTAGACTGACAGTGAAATACCCGATGTGAACGTTAACCCTACATTAAATATAATTGCCAATCGATAAAAGCCGTTAACAAGACGAAGTAAAAATATTATTGACGACATAAAATAACTACCTCGACATATCACATCGTTTGTGACATTGACAGTGACAAGGGCTTATGTTTATTTTTGTTTTTTTAATCATATTTTATTTTTGATTGTTCAAATGTTAGTACACAGTGGAGTACATGACAATTATTACGTTGTATTTGATATTGTCTCGCATACTAATGTGTCATTTTGTTTCTTTTTCATGTACAATAACAACTGCTTGTGTTCTTATTATTAGGTAGTAAATAAGTCTAGATCAATCTGATTAAAATCATCTGTTACATGGCTCCGTCTTTTGAAAAGGGTCTCTGATTGGTCAAAATAATGAGTTTTTATAAATATAAAGGTCACCTGAACGTGACCCTGACCGCGGCACACTCAGATGTTCAGGCGTAGTACGAAGTTAACGAAGCCATGTAACATATGCTTTTAATCAGATTGAGTCTAGATATGATAAACATCGATAGCAAAAATGAGCAAAATAAGGATTTAAATTCAATTAATCAATGTTCAATGCTGTGCTGATAATTGCCCACTTCGCTACTTCTTGGTCGGTTTTTGCTCAAGGATATGACAGGATACATTGATTTTCAATTAGCTTATAGTATGATATTGCAGAACGGACCCCGCCAATAGTTGGCATTGTATGTTTGTTTATGTATGAGTAAATATATTTCATTATGATGATGATACACATATTCACACTTTCATTTCCAGGAGTGTCATCTTTTCCGCATATAAAGGAAATAGCTGACAATGGAAAATCCATATTACAATTAGTTATAAATTGTTGTCTAAAAAATGACCATAACGCACGTGTATGAGGACAATCCCAAAATAAATGCGTCAGCGTTTCTCTATTTACCGTACAAATATTACAAAATTCTGTTTCTGTTATGTTCATTTCCATTAGTCTAGAGTTTGTATAGAGTATTCCATGTAGCAATTTAAATTGAAAAGTTTGTAGTGTTGTGTCATCTGTTATATTGAAGGGTAGTTTGAAGTACATCTTCCAACTGTCATTTGTTATATCTAATCCCATTTTCCCTTGCCATTTTTGCATAGATGAAATAGGGAGATCTATATATTGATTAACTAATACTGCATACACATCTTTAGTTATCTTTTCTTTCCCTTTTAGTATTCGTATATACTTGTTTTCTGGTACATCAATATTTTTCTTGTATGTTTCAATCACATTTTCCCATGAATATGGGATAGTATACAGTTAAAGTATGGGGTTGAGGGATATAGCAAGTTTCGTGTGTCCCAAGACCATGTCTATTTCCCGAGGCGAAGCCGAGGGAAATAGGCATGGTCAAGGGACACCAGAAACTTGCTAACATCCCTCAACCCCATACTTTAACCGTTTTATTATACCGATATATACACACTGGAGAGATAGTTTTAACTAGAAATTATTTGTAAACCATAAGCTGTAGATCACAATAGAGCCAAAAATGCTTCCGAGTTCGGTAGCAAGCTCCGCCCACCTCGCGCGTCGGTTCCGAGTTCGGTAACAAGCTCCGCCCACCTCTCGCCTGATTGGCTCGGCGGAAACACCCGAGTGTAGGTGTGTTTTAGTTCCCAGACTAACACACAGGACTAAAACACAGTCAGGCAAAAGTGGGGATATATTCGATTTAACCAATTACTTTTATATAGAGTAAATAAAGTAGAGGTATAATAAATGCTAGTAAGCCATAGTACTCAACGAAGTTAGTTTGGATATCATATTGAAGTTTAAGTTCATTCACATCAATAAATTCACCCCTGTCATTAACTAAGTCTTTAATGAAGAACATATTATTTTCTACCCACCTCTGATACAGTGTATACTGTTGTTTATCTTCATTTTATTGTTAAACCATATTGGTTGTGATAATATTTTTGACGGGGTTGTGGGTGGAGCACGCTCTATAGAAGCCCATATTTTAATAATATTACTCCAGAAAGGATTGAAGTGATCTGCTATGTTGTTTAGGCCCTTGCTATTCATGTACCAAATTGTCTCACCCCCAAAATTTTGAAGTTTATCACAAATTATTTTTTTCCAAGGAGAATTTTTAATTGTTGTTGGGGTCTATTATTTTTTTATCCATGTCATTTTTAGCGCTTGGCAGTATGATTTCACATGGGTGAGTCTAAGGCCTCCATTCTCGTATGAGTTTATTATTACATTCCTTTTAACCTTGTCAATTTTCCCTGACCATAACAAATTAAAAAAAAGGTTGTTAATGAACACTTCAGTAATGTAAAAATATTTGTGAATATTGGGAGTGCTAGTGTCTTTTCATAGTATATTTCTAAAAGACCAGTCATTTACTAGTTTTTTAACAAATTCAAATTTTTCTTCAAAGTTTTGTTATGTTACATCCTCCTGGTTCAGAACATATGTGATCCCAAGGAGCTTAAATTTCCCTCTGTGATTCCAAAAAGTATTCTTTTCTTGCAAGACTTGAAGTATTCTTCCCCACAACCCCGCTTTGCCCCTAGCCAAACTACATGGGTTTTTCCTAGATTTAACTTCAATCTAGAACATTCAGCAAAATAGTCTAAAGTAACAAATGTTTCCTTTAGAGATTGTTCATCATCTTCAAGACAGAGTTCGAATCATCTGCATATTGACTTAGTAGGTATTCAGAGTGGTCAATATTAAGCCCTTTAATATCAGGGTTAAATTTTAAGGAACTGCTTAGTAATTCCACAGATAAATATGGGGAAAGAGGGTCCCTTGTCGAACTGGGAGGTCAGTATAAAATCCACCACCAAGTTTTCGACAAATAAATGTCCCTGTGTTCATCACACATAGTCTTTCACTCGGGGCTGATTGGACACCCCCTCACAACATCATACCTAGATACAGGGCATTATAGTTGAATTTTCGTGGATTCTGGAAGTAAATTGGTATTAGCTTAACTTATCTACCCTATATGGATAAAAACACATACCTGTTCCTACACGGCCATCAGATACACTATATCACCGTGATATGAACGCTACTGGTCTTACTCGTTTTAATATTACCAACACATTATACTCACACCATGTACTCCAAATTTTTCTGCCCCAATAAAACATCCCACTCTTCACGTCAGCGCATCCGTTTACACCACACAAGTTATGACTAGCCCCTCGTGTTAACCTCATAATGGAATATTTCATTTTCTTTTAACTGTACACGTGCTCCGTGTTTACTACACTGACACAGATATTTATAATTTCTGACTGACATCTATATATCATATGTGTAGTGTAGTACAAGTACTGACATCATTATCTGTCATATATATATATATCTCCAATCTATAAGTGCCATCCGCGGTTGTAAGGTACCCGTATATTTGTAGGCCAGCACGTCTGACCCCTCATGCTACCATCGTAATGGAACCTTCCTATCGAGCAATGTTGTGTTTCTCCCCTGTATCTCCACACGAGAGGTCAGTCAACCCGTTACAGAGCTAACACACATATATTCTACAGATGTGCATTTGTGTGCACCACATTAAAATATAAACAGTGATTTGTCGTATAATGTAATATAAAGTATGATATGACACCCCTATAAGGTTTCTGATTAAATTATAATGCATGAAAGTCTGAAAAATGTACATTTTACTTTCAGTATTAGACAGAGGATATATCTTCGTAAAATTAATCTCTGATTTTATAAACACGCATATATTTAACACTCGGAGACATATGTAGACGTCTCTATATCGCCTCTTGAAAAAACAAAGCAAATAGAAAGCATGCGCGTTATAATAATTCTTAAATACAAATTATCATTATGTTCGCTGAAGTATTTTGTTTCTATATCTATTTCATGCATGTGCTGATGGACAACTGTAATGTACCCGTACGTGCAGGCGTGCGCGACTGACCTCCCCTGTTGACGTTGTAGTTGTACCGAACCAGGTAATAGGGAATTGAATTGAACCCGTACGTGCTATACACAATATGATTATTTCGATATTGCGAATACGCATAATCTAAAAAAGGCAAGACTAACAGGTCACGTACGCAGTATATATTGAGATAATACTTTATAAGAACCGTTGAAGTATTGGTTTGCACTTGAAGCATATGTTGAAAACTAGCCTCAGATTATCAATAGTGCTACTCGGCACATAACTTCACTTCGTAGGATGTTGTTTTAGGTCATCAAGGTCGGTCAGCCATTTATCCTAGACATGAAGGTCATATTCAATCTAACATATTTGTGCATGAGTAAACTTCACGTGCATGCGTAAACTTCACGTGCATGCAGTACATATACTGCATTTGCTGTGAATAATGAGTGTCTATAGTGTACTTTTAAGTTTCCTAGCCNCGTTTTGTAATGTTACATCCTCCTGGTTCAGAACATATGTGATCACAAGGAGCTTAAATTTCCCTCTGTGATTCCAAAAAATATTCTTTTCTTGCAAGACTTGAAGTATTCTTCCCTACAACCCCGCTTTGTCCCTAGTCAAACTACATGGGGTTTTCCTAGGTTTAATTTTAATCCAGAACATTCAGCAAAATAATCTAAAGTAACAAATGTTTCCTTAAGAGATTATTCATCATCTTCAAGACAGAGTGTTGAATCATCTGCATATTGACTTAGTAGGTATTCAGAGTGGTCAATATTAAGCCCTTTAATATCAGGGTTACATTTTAAGGAACTGCTTAGTAATTCCACAGATAAATATGGGGAAAGAGGGTCCCCTTGTCGAACTAGGAGGTCAGTATAAAATCCACCACCAAGTTTCCGACAAATAAATGTCCCTGTGTTCATCACACATAGTCATAGGTTGATTGGGCACCCCCTCACAACATCATAACTAGATACAGGGCATTATAGTTGAATTTTCGTGGATTCTGGAAGTAAATTGGTATTAGCTTAGCTTATCTACCCTATATGGATATAAACACATACCTGTTCCTACACGGCCATCAGATACACTATATCACCGTGATATGAACGCTACTGGTGTTACTCGTTTTAATATTACCAACACATTATACTCACTGCATGTACTCCACATTTTTCTGCCCCAATAATACATCCCACTCTTCACGTCAGCGCATCCGTTTACACCACACAAGTTATGACTAGCCCCTCGTGTTAACCTCATAATGGAATATTTCATTTTCTTTTAACTGTACACGTGCTCCGTGTTTACTACACTGACACAGATATTTATAATTTCTGACTGACATCTATATATCATATGTGTAGTACATGTACTGACATCACCCTCTGTCATATATATATATATATATATCCAATCTATACGTGCCATCCGCGGTTGTAAGGTACCCGTATATGTGTAGGCCAGCACGACTGACCCCTCATGCTACCATCGTAATGGAACCTTCCTATCGAGCAATGTTGTGTTTCTCACCTGTATCTCCACACGAGAGGTCAGTCAACCCGTTACAGAGCTAACACACATATATGCTACANAAGCATTTGTGTGCACCACATTAAAATATAAACAGTGATTTGTCGTATAATGTAATATAAAGTATGATATGACACCCCTATAAGTTTTCTGATTAAATTATAATGCATGAAAGTCTAAAAAATGTACATTTTACTTTCAGTATTAGACAGAGGATATATCTTCGTAAAATTAATCTCTGATTTTATAAACACGCATGTATTTAACACTCGGAGACATATGTAGACGTCTCTATATCGCCTCTTGAAAAAACAAAGCAAATAGAAAGCATGCGCGTTATAATAATTCTTAAATACAAATTATCATTATGTTCGCTGAAGTATTTTGTTTCTATATCTATTTCATGCATGTGCTGATGGACGGCTGTAATGTACCCGTACGTGCAGGCGTGCGCGACTGACCTCCCCTGTTGACGTTGTAGTGGTACCGAACCAGGTAATAGGGAATTGAATTGAACCCGTACGTGCTATACACAATATTTCTATATTGCGAATACGCATAATCTAAAAAAAGGCAAGACTAACAGGTCACCTACGCAGTATATATTGAGATAATACTTTATAAGAACCGTTGAAGTATTCGTTTGCACTTGAAGCATATGTTGAAAACTAGCCTCAGATTATCAATAGTGCTACTCGGCACATAACTTCACTTCGTAGGATGTATTTTTAGGTCATCAAGGTCGGTCAGCCACTTATCGTAGACATGAAGGTCATATTCAATCTAACATATTTGTGCATGAGTAAACTTCACGTGCATGCAGTACATATACCTATGTTGATTGATGATTTTTTAAACACCATTTATGTCCCCGTTTGTTTCTATCTAGTATTTTGTGAGTGAATATTTTCGAAAGGTTCTATTTTCGAGACCAGAAAGTGCAACCAATTAGCCCAAATATGGTTATTGGCTATTAATTGTTTTCAGTAGTGAATGTAATATAGTTGGTGGAGAAAAATAATTTTATTATGGAAAACAATCGCACACCCTAATTTGACAGTACGAAACTATCTACTCACATATTATACAGGGCCATTTCCCTGCGTTTTTTCAAAAGTGCTCCACGAAGTTTTG
>NW_018405168.1:105022-105115 GCF_002113885.1 Mizuhopecten yessoensis
ATGAAGTTCCTGGGAGGAATATCACCTGATGGGAGCCTATGTATCGCCTGGAGTAGAATGGAGTCGACGTGCTCTCCGGAAAGTTTGAGGTCG
>NW_018405168.1:105273-105767 GCF_002113885.1 Mizuhopecten yessoensis
GCCTCTGCTTCTAATGTTTCAACTCGCTTAGTTACCTGCATGTGTCACCTGCTCATTAACTTTTGCAATTTCTAGTTGGAACGAAAAGTGTAAGTTTTTGAAACACTGTGCAATATCCCCAAAGTTCTCGCACTTATACTCGGACTCAGTAGAGTTGGTAGTCATCATGTTCGTGTTGCACTGGATATTTTTATCGATACAGGTACGTATGTAACCGGTTATACGTGAAATACAGGTGCGCGGTCTATACATAGACCTGGCTAATGTTGCAGGTAATCTCAAATATATAACAAATTAGAAAAGTTCAGCACCAATGAGTATACATAAAGTGTAATTTAAGTCCACACAAACGTATTTACGGTGTTTCCCACAACGAGAACTTTGATATACATTTAGGTAGGAATAAATGTCTATGTATCGGAGGCGACACTCACCACGCCCACACACTTCAACTTGTCATACTATTAGTTATATAATGATATTTAATTTGTGAA
>NW_018405168.1:108293-108385 GCF_002113885.1 Mizuhopecten yessoensis
TATATATACGTCTGCGGTGTCCAGGTACACCTTTATTACGTTGTAACAACACTGGTACTTGTCTAACTGTGTTAGTTCATATATACGTCTGC
>NW_018405168.1:108530-108735 GCF_002113885.1 Mizuhopecten yessoensis
TACGGATGAGCACCGAACCTAAGTAGTGACATGGTACCAGATTTTAACCTACTACATGCTGTAGTAGTTCTTTCCATTGAATTTCTTCTGCCATTTAACAATATTCCAACATGTTTAATTTCTTCAACAACTGGCAGTACGCGTTTGTATAGTTAGACATTTTGTACATTTTCATACCCTTGTTATATATTTATATATATATATA
>NW_018405168.1:112443-112604 GCF_002113885.1 Mizuhopecten yessoensis
AATATAAGTCTGTGGTATCAAGGTACACCTTTACAATGTTGTTATAACACTGGTACTTGTCTAACTGTGTTAGTTCATATATATACATTTCTGGTGTCCAGGTACTTCTTTATCACGTTGTAACAACACTTGTACTGGTCTAACTGTGTTAGTTCATATAT
>NW_018405168.1:114007-114166 GCF_002113885.1 Mizuhopecten yessoensis
GATACCATGCATTGAAATAACAAAGAGTTGAGCAGGACAAGGGGCAAATCTATAATTAGATGATAAAAATCAAACGTTTGACCGGGATAGATGATGATCATAATTCCATAAAGATTGTACAAAGGCACTTATTTGAATTAGTAATTGTATATATAGTAT
>NW_018405168.1:115268-115687 GCF_002113885.1 Mizuhopecten yessoensis
ATACTCCTTCATCACGTTGTAACAACACTGGTACTGGTCTTACTGTGTTAGTTCATATATACGTCTGTAGTGTCCAGGTACTCCTTTATCACGTTGTAACAACACTGGTACTGGTCTTACTGTGTTAGNGTGTCCAGGTACTCCTTTATCACGTTGTAACAACACTGGTACTGGTCTTACTGTGTTAGTTCATATATACGTCTGTAGTGTCCAGGTACTCCTTTATCACGTTGTAACAACACCGGTACTGGTCTTACTGTGTTAGTTCATATATACGTCTGCGGTGTCCAGGTACTCCTTTATCACGTTGTAACAACACTGGTACTGGTCTTACTGTGTTAGTTCATATATACGTCTGCGGTGTCCAGGTACATCTTTATCACGTTGTAACAACACTGGTACTGGTCTTACTGTGTTAG
>NW_018405169.1:0-157 GCF_002113885.1 Mizuhopecten yessoensis
GTTTTGTAGTGTCGTTCTTACTGTTGTTTTGTAGTGTCGTCCTTAGTGTTGTTTTGTAGTGTCGTCCTTACTGTTGTTTTGTAGTGTGGATCTTACTGTAGTTTTGTAGTGTGGTCCTTACTGTTGTTGTGTAGTGTCGTCCTTACTGTAGTTTTGT
>NW_018405169.1:5119-5351 GCF_002113885.1 Mizuhopecten yessoensis
TGTTACTGTTGTTTTGTGGTGTGGTCCTTACTGTTGTTTTGTAGTGTCGTCCTTACTGTTGTTTTGTAGTGTTGTTTGTAGTGTCGTTAGTTACTGTTGTTTTGCAGTGTGGTCCTTACTGTTGTTTTGTAGTTTGGTCCTTACTGTTGTTTTGTAGTGTGGTCCTTACTGTAGTTTTGTAGTGTGATCCTTACTGTTGTTTTGTAGTGTCGTCCTTACTGTAGTTTTGTAG
>NW_018405169.1:9104-9901 GCF_002113885.1 Mizuhopecten yessoensis
GTTTTGTAGTGTCATCCTTACTGTTGTTTTGTAGTGTCGTCGTTACTGTTGTTTTGTAGTGTGGTCCTTACTGTANTGTTTTGTACTGTCGTTGCTTACTGTTGTTTTGTAGTGTCGTCCTTACTGTTGTTTTGTAGTGTTGTTGCTTACTGTTGTTTTGTAGTGTCGTCGTTACTATTGTTTTGTAGTGTCGTCCTTACCGTTGTTTTGTAGTGTCATCCTTACTGTTGTTTTGTAGTGTCGTTCTTACTGTTGTTTTGTAGTATGGTCCTTACTGTTGTTTTGAAGTGTTGTTTTGTAGTGTCGTTACTTACTGTTGTTTTGTAGTGTGGTCCTTATTGTTGTTTTGGATTTTCGTTCTTACTGTTGTTTTGTAGTGTTGTTACTTACTGTTGTTTTGTAGTGTTGTTTTGTAGGGTCGTTACTTAATGTTGTTTTGTAGTGTCGTTGTTACTGTAGTTTTGTAGTGTGGTCGTTACTGTTGTTTTGTAGTGTCGTCCTTACTGATGTTTNTGTTTTGTAGTGTCGTCCTTACTGTTGTTTTGTAGTATCGTCCTTACTGTAGTTTTGTAGTGTCGTCTTTACTGTTGTTTTGTAGTGTCGTCCTTACTGTAGTTTTGTAGTGTCGTCCTTACTGTTGTTTTGAAGTGTCGTCCTTACTGTAGTTTTGTAGTGTCGTCGTTACTGTTGTTTTATAGTGTCGTTCTTACTGTTGTTTTGTACTGTGGTCCTTACTGTTGTTTTGAAGTGTTGTCCTTACTGTTGTTTTGTAGTGTCGTCCTTACTGTAGTTTTGTA
>NW_018405169.1:13421-13495 GCF_002113885.1 Mizuhopecten yessoensis
CCTTACTGTTGTTTTGTAGTGTCGTCCTGACTGTAGTTTTGTAGTGTTGTTTTGTAGTGTCGTTCTTACTGTTG
>NW_018405169.1:14728-14851 GCF_002113885.1 Mizuhopecten yessoensis
TTTACTGTTGTTATGTAGTGTCGTCCTTACTGTTGTTTTCTAGTGTCGTCCTGACTGTTGTTTTGTAGTGTCGTCCTAACTGTTGTTTTGTAGTGTCGTCCTTACTGTTGTTTTGTAGTGTCG
>NW_018405169.1:16233-16814 GCF_002113885.1 Mizuhopecten yessoensis
ATTCTACTGCTAGTATTTTTTTTTACTGTGACAACAAACAATATTGAAGGTGAGATAAACAATTTGAATTACTTATACTTAATCAATGTGTCTAATTCATATCGAATTATGTTTGCATTTGAACTAAAGACGATACGCTTAGAAAATTGAAACATGCCTCGAACCGTGTTGTTGTTTTTAATCGGCGGCATGTTTATTGTTAATATCTCTTATTGAATTATGTTTTCAATCATTGGAAGCATTTCCTGCAATACCATACCCAAATTATGCAACTGAAATGTGAAATTTGTGAAGTTTGAAAGATAACATTGTACAATTGTGTGTTTTTATAATAGCCAGTTCAAGCCATGGCATTGAAGTCTATACAAGGGAAGATAACTCCTATAAAGCAAAGCTATGTTTATCAAATTGCTGTGTGAACATACCCTACCAACGGAATGTTTTCAGTTTTCATGATAGCAGTCGTAGCTTCTTTTATCTTCCGAAAACGGCAAAAGGACCATAAAGGAAAAAATAAACCATACAAAACAAGTTTTTATTTAATTGAATTTAATTGAATTTAATTGAAAAATAATGGACGC
>NW_018405170.1:0-266 GCF_002113885.1 Mizuhopecten yessoensis
CTAGGAGACTAGATGTTTTGTGATGTCTGACCCTCCGTTTCTAGGGGACTAGATGTTTGGTGATGTATGGCCCTCCGTTTCTAGGGGACTAGATGTTTTGTGATGTATGTCTCCTCGTTTCTAGGTGACTATATGTTTGTGATGTTTGTCCATCCGTNCTCGTTTCTAGGGGACTAGATGTTTTGTGATGTCTGTCCCTTCGTTTCTAGGGGTCAAGGTGGTTTGTGTTGTCTGTGTCTATCCCTCTGTTTCTAGGTGACTAAATG
>NW_018405170.1:1992-2598 GCF_002113885.1 Mizuhopecten yessoensis
CGGAGACTAGATGTTTTGTGATGTATGTCCTCCCGTTTCTAGGAGACTAGATGTTTTGTGATGTTTGTCCATCCGTTTCTAGGAGACTAGATGTTTTGTGATTTCTGTCCCCCCGTTTCTAGGAGACTAGATGTTTTCTGATGTCTGTTCCTTCCGTTTCTAGGAGACTAGATGTTTGGTGATGTATGTCCCCCCGTTTCTAGGAGACTAGATGTTTTGTGATGTTTGTCCATCCGTTTCTAGGAGACTAGATGTTTTGTGATGTCTGTCCCCCCGTTTCTAGGAGACTAGATGTTTTGTGATGTTTGTCCTTCCGTTTCTAGGAGACTAGATGTTTTGTTATGTATGTCCCCCCGTTTCTTGGAGACTAGATGTTTTGTGATGTTTGTTCCTTCCGTTTTTAGGAGACTAGATGTTTTGTGATGTTTGTCCATCCGTTTCTAGGAGACTAGATGTTTTGTGATGTCTGTCCCCCCGTTTCTAGGAGCCTAGATGTTTTGTGATGTCTGTTCCTTCCGTTTCTAGGTGACTTGATGTTTGGTGATGTATGGCCCCCCCGTGTCTAGGTGACTAGATGTTTTGTGATGTCTGTTCCTTCCGTTTCTA
>NW_018405170.1:6190-20997 GCF_002113885.1 Mizuhopecten yessoensis
CATCTGTTTCGTGATGTCTGTCCCTCAGTTTCTAGGTGACTATATGTTTGTGATGTTTGTCCATCCGTTTCTAGGGGACTAGATGTTTTGTGATGTATGTCCCCTCGTTTCTAGGAGACTAGATGTTTTGTGACGTATGTCCCCTCGTTTCTAGGTGACTATATGTTTGTGATGTTTGTCCATCCGTTTCTTGGGGACTAGATGTTTTGTGGTGTATGTCCCCCCGTTTCTAGGTGACTAGATGTTTTGTGATGTCTGTTCGTCCATTTCTAGGGGACTAGATGTTATGTGATGTATGTCCCCCCGTTTCTTGGAGACTAGATGTTTTGTGACGTATGTCCCCTCGTTTCTAGGTGACTATATGTTTGTGATGTTTTTCCATCCGTTTCTAGGGGATTAGATGTTTTGCAGGTATGGCCATCCGTTTCTAGGTGACTAGATGTTTTGTGATGTATGTCCCCTCGTTTCTAGGGGATTAGATGTTTTGCAGGTATGGCCATCCGTTTCTTGGTGACTAGATGTTTTGTCATGTCTGGCCCTCCGTTTCTAGTGGACTAGATGTTTTGTGATTTATGTCCCCTCGTTTCTAGGAGGCTAGATGTTTTGTGATGTATGTCCCCCCGTTTCTAGGAGACTATGTGTTTTGTAATGTCTGTCCCTCCGTTTCTAGGTGACTATATGTTATTTGATGTATGTCCCCTCGTTTCTAGGGGACTAGATGTTTTGCAGGTATGGCCATCCGTTTCTAGGTGACTAGATGTTTTGTCATGTCTGTCCCTCCGTTTCTAGTGGACTAGATGTTTTGTGATGTCTGTCCCTCCGTTTCTAAGTGACTAGATGTTATGCGATGTCTGTCCCCTCGTTTCTAGGGGACTTGATGTTTTCTGATGACTGTCCCCCCGTTTCTAGGTAACTAGATGTTTTATAATGTCTGTCCCTCCGTTTCTAGGTGACTAGATGTTTTGTAATGTCTGTCCCTCCGTTTCTAGGTGACTAGATGTTTTGTGATGTCTGTACGTCCATTTCTAGGGGACTAGATGTTTTGTGATGTTTGTCCCTCCGTTTCTAGGTGACTAGATGTTTTTTGATGTCTGTCCCTCCGTTACCAGGGGACTAGATGTTATGTGAAGTCTGTCCCTGCGTTTCTAGTTGTCAAGATGTTTTGTGATGTCTGTCCCTTCGTTACCAGGGGACTAGATGTTTGGTTATGTATGTCCTATCGTTCCCAGAGGACTAGATGTTTGGTTATGTATGTCCCTTCGTTACCAGCGGACTAGATGCTTGGTTATGTATGTCCTTTCGTTACCAGGGGACTAGATGTTTGGTTATGTATTTCCCTTCGTTACCAGAGGACTAGATGTTTGGTTATGTTTGTCCCTTCGTTACCAGGGGACTAGATTTTTGGTTATGTATGTCCCTTCGTTACCAGGGGACTAGATATTTGGTTATGTATGTCCTTTCGTTACCAGGGGACTAGATGTTTGGTTATGTATGGCCCTTCGTTACCAGAGGACTAGATGTTTGGTTATGTATGTCCCTTCGTTACCAGAGGACTAGATGTTTGGTTATGTATGTCCTATCGTTACCAGAGGACTAGATGTTTGGTTATGTATGTCCCTTCGTTACCAGAGGACTAGATGTTTGGTTATGTCTGTCCTATCGTTACCAGGGGACTAGATGTTTGGTTATGTTTGTCCCTTCGTTACCAGGGGACTAGATATTTGGTTATGTATGTCCTTTCGTTACCAGGGGACTAGATGTTTGGTTATGTATGTCCCTTCGTTACCAGGGGACTAGATGTTTGATTATGTATGTCCCTCCGTTACCAGAGGACTAGATGTTTGGTTATGTATGTCCCTCTGTTACCAGGGGACTAGATGTTTGGTTATGTATGTCCCTCCGTTACCAGGGGACTAGATGTTTTATGATATGTCCTTATGGTACTGTTATGCTTCTGATACTTTAAAAAAAAGTTACAAATAACATTCATAATTTATGATTTGTTTTATTCTAGCTGACATGAAATAACGCAGGTAAATATTTACATCAGTTTTACAAACAGATCTATACACACAACATATTGTGGTAATTTAGTTGTTGGATACAAGCAAGTAAACAAGAACGATACACACGAACGACTAGAATTATCAGTGGGCAGTACAGTACGAATACTCGGTTTTTCAAGCTTCATAAAATAAATTCATTGGATGGCAAAAAGGAACCGAAAAATAAATCATTGAAGTTTAATAACGCCTGCTGAGCCCTAAATGTATGTTTTCACTTTTGATATGAGTCAGAAATGTTATCTTATTTCCAGAAGTTTCGTATATGACCCCTGCGTGACCCTTATATACTATGATAGTAGCAAATACCCCTCCACAATACAACATACCATAATAACACACTTTTGTAGTTTCGCTACAGTCAGTACATTTACACCTTTTAAGGAAGAATGGTAAGGACAGATAGACGGACATACAGACAACCTGAATATCACGGTATACCACCTCCCGACTTCCCTTCCCCGCATAACATAGAATACTTAATGTATCAGAGATATTAAATGCATCATTGAAATAATGAAACTTTATAAAATATATAGATAGGAATAAATTCATTTCGGAATAACAAATTGTTCACAAACTTCGCATCTCTGAATTATGACTGACGTAAAGTGATTGACTTCAAAAAATACGTAAATATAATATAAATGAGTTTCCGGATCAGCAAGCGTCCATATTAATGATTGTTCGGATTAGCGAGCGTCCGTATAAATGAGTGTCAAGATTAGCGAGCGTCTATATTAATATGTGCCCGGATTAGCAAGCGTCCATATTAATGAGTGTCAAGGTTAGCGCGCGTCCATATTAATGAGTGTCCGGATAAGCAAGCGTCCGTAATAATGAATCTCCGGTTAGCAAGTGTCCCTGGAAATAAATGTCCGGATTAGCAAGCGTCAGTATGTTAATGATCGTCCGGATTAGCAAGCGTCCGAAATATGAATCTCCCGATAAGCAAGCGTCCCTATGTTAAAATGTCCGAATAAATAAGCGTCAGTATGAAAACAAATGTCCAAATTAACAAGAGTTTGCATTAATGATTGTCCGAATTGGCAAGAGTCCGTATTAATGAGTGTCCAGATAAGTGAGCGTCCATATTAATGAGTGTATAATCGGCAAGCGCCGTATAAATGAGTATCCGGATAAGCAAGCGTCCATATGTATAAATGTCCGGATTAGCAAGCGTCCGTATGAAAAAAAAAGTCGAATAATTAGCAAGAGTTTGTATTAATGATTGTCCGGATTAGCAAGCGTCCGTATTAATGAGTGTCCGGATTAGCAAGCGTCTGTTTTTTTGATTGTCTTGATTAGCAAGCGTTTCCATTAATGAATGTCCGCTGGAATTGAACATGAAAATGCCAAACCGTAGTAGTTTAAAAAAAAAAAATACAAAGTATATATACTAATAGGTTTTATTGTTTTCGGATTACTGCGACTCATCATAAACCCTATACAAACACCTAGATTAATGCTTACTGTTAATGAATATGTTGCGTATTTCAGAACGCTCCTGAATTAAGAAAACATGTCGTCTAAACCGACCACACACAATATAGATCAGGTTGTCTACAGGGCATTGGTACTTTAGTTTTGCAGTATACTTACTTCAGTAATCGTACCTCTGTACTTCGACAAATCGTTGTATTTTGTTTCCCTGATATCGATATCGAACTTTCGCTTCCTTTGAATTTAAAGGGATGTCGGTCGCATTCTATAACAGTTTTTGTCACTATCCCCACTAGATAAACCTCATAATTATACTATTGTGTACTTTGTTGAAACATGATAACATACAGAACGTTCAAAAACATTGAACTGATTGAACTAACATTTCAATCGTCAAACTGTTGCTGGAATGTCTCCTCGAGAGCACACGTTAGACATACACTATCAGTTAGCTGACACACAAAGACCGTCCTCTCGAAAACTTCAGGAGAAATGCATGTCAGTCCCTACTTCAAGTTCCTTGGTCCAGATAAACAAAAAATATCATGATTATCCCGATTCAAAATAAGTAACATACAAAAGATAATATTTTTCCCCCTTCAGCTTTTACGCTAGTTGATACAAACTAATCATAATAACGTGTTGACACCAAGATTGCGAGGTGTTTTATATTCCCTTGCATAACATGTCACCAATAGACTCTTCAAACAGTCCGGGCCGGTTTGTATCATACTTTAAGATATACTGCTCTCCTTTCACGTAAGGCTTTACACGTTTGGTATCTGTTTCATCTCCAATGACAATAAAGATGAAATCGATTCCGATCTCGCGCGCCATCTTTATTTCAATTTCTGCTTCCGGTGTGAGCGCGGTGTCGAGAAACGCAAACAAAATCTGCCTTGCCTTCGGTCGTCCTCCATGTCCAACTGAGAATCCTGTCCGTCTGGCCTTTTTAACCAGCCCTACGAATCCAGAATATCTAGATGTTTGTTTCGTCACTGTTGAACCAGAGGACAGCTCCTTGTCTTGGATGTTAGAACATTGACTGACAAAAAACCCGAATTGTAAATTGGTCTTGAGTTGTACGTTCAAGGTCACAGAGTTGATACGTTCAATGATACCAAGGGAGACCTTGGAACCAAGAGATGCAACATCTAGCAGAAAAATAGCGTCAGTGTCGTTGTCCTTTGTGCAAACTGAAAATAAAATAAATTTTGATTTATTATCCCTTCTTTTGTGAGGCATTGTTCTTACATAGAGTCAAATGCATTCAAAGAATGAGTATCTACGGTCGTTCGCTTTATGTACTTTGCTTTAGCCGCGATCGTTACATTTAAACTTTGAAAGAACGATACACTTGTCCATCGTTTGCAACCCCCGGTGCATTAAACAAATCAAACATATACAGACGACCTTGACCTAGCCTTGACCTTTACTTTACCTGATTCGAGGTCCACCACGTTGCAAGCCCGAATCGCCAGCACATCTTTGATAGTCTCCAGGGCATCAAAGTTGGACACGGTGAATATGAAACTCTGAACATCATTCCCTGGATCACTTGCAATATGTTTCAGTTCTTTGACGTCGACGTCCTCTGTTACACCAATGGCGAACACGTGAACACCCATTTGATGGAGCAGGGCAGCCTCGACCTCAGTAGACTTTGGAGATCTCGAATAACCATCCGTGATGACCACCAACACATGAGCCACATATTGACGAGCGACACCTGGTGTGAACACTTGAAGCCGGATGTTACGTAATGCTGACGCAGTATCAGTTCCGCCTCTCAGGTACGATATTTTGTTGATTGCATCGAGCAGATCGTTTTTGTTGTAATGAGATTGGAAGCTGAATTCCTGTTTATATCTATGACTAAATGTCGAAATTCCAATACGTGTTTTGTTTTCCCCGATGTCGAACATGGCGACCACATCCTTGACAAATTCGATCTGTTTCTGGTTGTCTGATTTCCGGATACTACTTGATGAGTCGAGGAGAAAATAAACATCTGCCGGTTTACCGCCGCAATCTGGAAATACAAATAAAATAGACAAACTATCACGTTTACGCAAAAATACACCTAGATATCTACTCAGATTAATCGAATGCTACGAGTGGGTTGATGGGGGCACGGAGAAGTCGCAACTTCTAAATATCCAAAGAGGCAAGGGGACGTAACTCTTGTTGTCAGTTAGGATAAATACTGGGACCAAATATGGTATTCGTAGCTTATCCCTTTCTATCTCATACTTACTATCAATGACGTTGGTACTGTCCGCTTGTAACGTGCCCATACTTACTATCAATGACGTTGGTACTGTCCGTTTGTAACGTGTCCATACTTATTATCAATGACGTTGGTACTGTCCGCTTGTAACGTGCCCATACTTACTATCAATGACGTTGGTACTGTCCGTTTGTAACGTGTCCATACTTATTATCAATGACGTTGGTACTGTCCGCTTGTAACGTGTCCACACTTACTATCAATGACGTTGGTACTGTCCGCTTGTAGAGTGTCCTACTTACTATCAATGACGTTGGTACTGTCCGCTTGTGGCGTGTCCAAACTTACTATCAATGACGTTGGTACTGTCCGCTTCTAACGTGTCCATACTTACTATCAATGACGTTGATACTGTCCGCTTGTAGCGTGTCCAAACTTACTATCAATGACGTTGATACTGTCCGCTTGTAACGTGTCCATACTTATTATCAATGACGTTGGTACTGTACGCTTGTAACGTGTCCATACTTATTATCAATGACGTTGGTACTGTCCGCTTGTAACGTGTCCAAACTTACTATCAATGACGTCGGTACTGTCCGCTTGTAACGTGTCCATACTTACTATCAATGAGGTTGGTACTGTCCGCTTGTAGCGTGTCCATACTTACTATCAATGACGTGGGTACTGTCCGCTTGTAGCGTTGCTATACTTACTATCAATGACGTTGGTACGGTACTGTCCGCTTGTAGCGTGTCCAAACTTACTATCAATGACGTTGGTACTGTCCGCTTGTGGCGTGTCCAAACTTACTATCAATGACGTTGGTACTGTCCGCTTCTAACGTGTCCATACTTATTATCAATGACGTTGGTACTGTACGCTTGTAACGTGTCCATACTTATTATCAATGACGTCGGTCCTGTCCGCTTGTAACGTGTCCATACTTACTATCAATGCCGTTGGTACTGTCCGCTTGTAGCGTGTCCAAACTTACTATCAATGACGTTGATACTGTCCGCTTGTAGCGTGTCCAAACTTACTATCAATGACGTTGGTACTGTCCGCTTGTAACGTGCCCATACTTACTATCAATGACGTTGGTACTGTCCGTTTGTAACGTGTCCATACTTATTATCAATGACGTCGGTCCTGTCCGCTTGTAACGTGTCCATACTTACTATCAATGACGTCGGTACTGTCCGCTTGTAACGTGTCCATACTTACTATCAATGACGTCGGTACTGTCCGCTTGTAACGTGTCCATACTTACTATCAATGACGGTGGTACTGTCCGCTTGTAGCGTGTCCATACTTACTATCAATGACGTTGGTACTGTCCGCTTGTAGCGTTGCTATACTTACTATCAATGACGTTGGTACTGTCCGCTTGTAGCGTGTCCATACTTACTATCAATGACGTCGGTACTGTCCGCTTGTAACGTGTCCATTCTTACTATCAATGACGTTGGTACGGTACTGTCCGCTTGTAGCGTGTCTATACTTACTATCAATGACGTTGGTACTGTCCTCTTGTAACGTGTCCATACTTACTATCAATGACGTGGGTACTGTCCGCTTGTAGCGTTGCTATACTTACTATCAATGACGTTGGTACTGTCCGCTTGTAACGTGTCCCCAGGAATAGGCGAGTCTGTGGATAAATAGTGTACAGAACGTGATGAAGTTTTACTTACGAAACAATTGAAATTTGTCTACAAGTATCTTGAAATTGTTATATTTTAAGTGTTTCCATCATAACATCGTTTCGGGAATAGATTCGTTACTGTTGATGATTTAAGCCTACGTTCTCCTTCTGAGATGACTGAGATGCCAAACCCAGGCCCTCCCCCAAACAATGTCCTCACTCCTATTCCGAAAGAACACACTTTACAGTATTTCCCCCACATTTTTTATGATAAAGCACGAACGGTTACACGGGCAACGGGAAACGATTTCATACTTACTGATTATTAGACATTTTTTTATGTGTTAATAAACCCATATCTCACCTGTGATATGCTGGTCAAGGTGAAGAGTCACTGGAAATAATATGAAACAATTGTATACATGTATATTTGTGTGTAATAAAAAATGTCCGATTTGTAGCAGCAAATTATAATTCCAAACAATCGTTTTGTATTTCAAGTTCAGTATCACCAATATCTTTGTCTATCAACAAATAGTAACAAGGAAAACATATACAAGTTAACTATGAAGTATTTATTTAAATACAAAAATAATATTACAAATAAAGACCAAACTATCGACAGAATATTGGAAACCGCCATATTTCTGCCTGCTTGTTGATTTGGGTCATTTTACATTTTCGTTTGGCGCAGCGATAAAGTTCAAATGCATTCTTATTTGCTCAAATAGCTCCTTGTTGCCGCTAACACCCGACGTTTATAAGTCGAAGAAGTCATCAGACCGTGAGGACAAATCTTACATGGTATAGGACTTCTTCTCCTCTCCTCTCTATTCTGCCATTCACGGGTTCCTGGTGTTACTGTACACTTACCATTGCACGCCTGACTTGGTGACACACTTATCCTTGCACGCCTGACTTGGTGTCATACTTACCCTTCCATGCCTGACTAGGTGTCACATTTGCCATTGTATACCTGACTTGGTGCACACTTACCTTTGCACACCTGACTTGGTGTCATACTTACCTTTGCACACCTGACTTGGTGTCATATTTACCCTTGCTTGCCTGACTTTGTGACACACTTACCCTTGCACGCCTGACTTGGTGACACACTTACCCTTGCACGCCTGACTTGGTGTCATATTAACCCTTGCTTGCCTGAGTTGGTGACACACTTACCCTTGCACGCCCGACGTGGTATCATACTTACCGTTGCATGCCTGACTTGATGTCACATTTAAGCTTGCACGCCTGACTTGGTGTCACACTTACCGTTGCACGCCTGACTTGATGTCACATTTAAGCTTGCACGCCTGACTAGGTGTCATACTCACCCTTGCACGCCTGACTTGGTGTCGCACTTACCGTTGCACGCATGACTTGATGTCACATTTAAGCTTGCACGCCTGACTAGGTGTCACACTTACCCTTGCACGCCTGACTAGGTGTCACACTTACCATTGCACGCCTGATATAACAAGCTTTTCTGTATTTTCGGTAACAGCTGGAACCCGTGGACAAGGAAGACGAAGTTTGCGGCAGGTTCACTTGCAATGCTTTGTAGTTCCGCCTCTATGGTGTCCCGTCCGACACCTACTGCAAAGATGGTTACACCGAAGTCTCGGACTGTCTCGGCAGCCTTTTTTGTCGCAGATTTACTGTGGCTCATACCATCTGTGATTACAACGGCGATTTTCCTCACTTTGTCTCTGGCGCCGTTTTTGCGAAGGAACATGCGCGTTTTCACTGCCCAGAGCGCCTTTGCCGTACTACTACCTCCAGTAAGGTGGCGCACGCGTCGTATGGCGGATATGACGTCAGGCTTGTTGTGGCTGTCTTTTAAATGAAGTTCAATCTTCAATTTGTGACTAAAAGATAAAATCCCGATTCGTGTTTGATTTTCCTGGAGTCCTATGTCAAATGTGTTCGCAATGTTTTCCACAAACTGAAGTTCTCGAACGAAATCCTCCGGCCAGATACTGGAGGACGAATCCAAGATGAAGACAATATCGGACGGAGGAGGAGTACACATTGTAGCTGGAAAGATACATCAAACTATGCCAAGATGTGCAAAGAATGAAAATAGATTTTCAGCTGAATTGAATTAAAATCAAACTGAAATATTTCGATTAGGATAAAATATCGTTTTAAATATTCATAATGTGTCAGTTTCAATTATACGGCAACGTAATTTGTCTCCCCCGATAAAACACTCCACCTGATAATACCATATGCGATATATTATTATTTATGAGAAGTTCTTTTTACACAACCAATAAGATTTTTCATTGTGACGTTTTGATGACTAGTACGATATGTACACTGCTACCTTCATCGGACAAATGACCAGTGAAGCGTATGCACACAAAGGTGTCAAGTGTGTACGAGTTGTCCACAAAATCGAGTCGAATCGGCTACGCTGTAAGCGTACGTACAATAGTTGTACTGGTCATTTGTCTGATGAAGGTGACAGTGTACATATCGAACTAGTCATCGAAACGTCACACGGAAAATCTTATTGGTTGTGTTAAAGAAATTCTCATAATCTATACTTCCCAACCTGAGGGAAATGTTTAGAAATACCATATCCAATAGTAAATCATGAATTATTACGGTCGGGAAAAGTGACATTCTCGAAGTTCCAGGGGTCTTGATCTCCTACGTTCTGTACAGAGAATGTAAGTGAGCGAAAACTCCTGGAATGTAACTACAGGGGCATAAGAATCCACTTCAGGACGTGTGTTTTGACCTGTATTGACCTGTTATGAGTATTATTAGACGACTTTAGATCAAAACTACGTAAAATGACAATCTCTAACGATCTTTTTTACCGATATGATCTAGATCTAAAGCACGTTTAAAAATGTCCCCCCCCCCCCTCATCAAACCTGTACAAACATCATCCTGTTTTGGATCCTCATGTCCCTGTGTTCGATATATTTATGATTATTTTTGATAAAACTGGAGATCGTAACTGCTGTTATTTTATGCGATCTTATTACACGTGATAATGTTTTTACTTAAACACGTGCAGCGCGTGCGTATTGAATCTGTATAATAAGGAAAGTATATGCCATATGTTCGCTAACAGCAGCACACCAGACCCCTGTCGAAATGGCCGACACACGTACCTGTATCACCGGCAGACATACCAAACAGCTGAAATAGACAAAACACGTGTAATTCAAAGCAATGTATGAACGCACACACGGGCTTTTACAACTAGTAAAGATATGTAGAGCCAGACATTAGCTCTATCATATGTTAAATATAGTATTTTAACTATTGATGGCTGCAGGTGGTTGCGATATAAAAAGCTTAATATACTTTTTATTTACAATGAGTTGAGCGGTGTAGCATTTCAAAAATAACCAACGATACACATAACGAATCTTATCAGGTAAGCATGTTTAGTTAATATGAGAATATAATTATCATAATAGTTGCTTTATCGTCAGCTGTGCATTTTGATTAAAACATCTGTTTATTTGCATCTACATTTGATATGTTCCTATATACAGGTAAGGTATTGGGTGTATGCGAGGTGAGATTTGGTGTCAGTTAGAGAACAATAAGATTTAATTACAGGTAAATTATATTATTATCTATATACTACTTTATACTACCTACCGGTAGCATGATAATTAATTTGCAAGAATGGGAACGTTTTTTCTTTAAAATAAACGCCTGCTCGCGCCGGGTGTCGTCTTAAACCGGAAATAGTAACCACACAAAAGTGATCCGCGTTGTTAAATAGTCCGTCATAAACAAAACAATATAAGGTTACGAAAAACTATTGTGAGGATAACAACACTATTTTAAGCGTAATTATGCATATAGAATAGCCAATGACGATGCCATTATTTTTCTGCATAGTTTTAAGGTTCATGGTATTTCTCCGCGCAAACAGACCGAGGATTTGCGATCGATGTCCATTGAGAACCTAGAAGTCTTTTGGAACATATGGTGTTTAGTTGACTTTTTTGAATGGAGAAATATATAATTTAGTAGTATATAGATGTTTATCACACTGTATTTTCAGTGTTTGTCGTTCGAACAGTTTTCTCATCGCTCGCACGTGGATAAAATCTCGTGTCCGCATGCGGTGGCCTCTCGATTTTATCCACGTGCTCGCGATGAGAAAATTGTTCTCAAACAAACCCTGAAGACACGTTGTGATAATCTATAAGTCTGTACTAGAAAGTGTCTTACCATATGAATATGAACGTATACATAGTATTGATTTTCGGTGTAAATTTTTATTTATTTATGATATTGTTTCCACTTCATATATTAAAGACTTCATCATAATAATAGGGAATTTCAGATTAAATTCCTAACTTAACATATTCCGTCTTTGCGTATTGCAGAGTTATCTTCTCTTGTAAGCAGGTATTGATTGTTACGTCATTTGTTTGTGAGAGTAACGTCATCAATTGTTGAGAAAACGACGTAATTTTCTCATACAAACCAATGACGTAACAATCAATACCTGTTCACAAGAGAAGATAACTCTGCAATACGCAAAGACGGAATTATATCTCTTTCAATATTTTCTGGGTTTTTTTTCAAGTATTCTTGACCAAAATATTCCTTGACATTAGGTAAGTGGTTCCTCTGGTCAAGGTTGTAACATCGTTATACCGTTTTTAAATTAAATTAGTCATGTAACCTTAGTTACCAACGAAGGGTTATTGTCATGTTAACTGTACATCATCTTGTACACATTAATCACAGATTTCTGCAATATGATGGTATACACAGAATCAAAGTAGTTTTCATTTCCTATTCCGTCTATACCACATGCCTACGGTGTTATTTCCCAATGTTAATGACGGTATATGGCACGAATTTTTCTCTTCATTTTTTCTGACGGATATATTCCAGTAAAGTATAGAGTACATGTATGTCTCACTAGATTAAGTCTGCTTCGCATTCATTGAGATTGGAAGATAATATGAAGAAATGTTCCTAAAGAACAAAGGCATTGTAAGGAATGTAACTACACAGACATTGAAGAAGAATTTCGCTTTCTGTTAATTTATAGTAAATTTCAAAACCTTAGAGTGCCATTTTCCTTCAAGCTTTTCTGTTGTTAAATGTCAAAAATTGTAAACAACCATGTATGTTAGGGAAATTCATCTTTGAAGCTATCAGAATCCCTTAACTAATTATATTGTAGGTATTGTACACCATCTCTATACATTCTCTATAATTGTATTCTGTATATCATGTAGCACATATAATCGGTCAACAGCCCAAAGTTTGAATAAATCTTGACACTATTGAAATTTGTGATGTTATGAAAATCACTATCATTTTTCCTTTCTGCAGTCCATACAAAATCAGCTTGCGATTGAAATTCTGCAGGCATAACCATACAAATAAAACAACATTCAGGCAACTGCTTTTGTATCAGTGGGAATGTATAGACAATGCATTATATCATTTTAAACGATCATTGCTATTAAGATTAGTTAATAAGGCTTTACTCCTGATCAACAATAATTAAAGACTTTGATAACATGCAGGCGGCTTGAACGTAACTAGTTTGATTCTGGAAGATAATTAGAATAAATGTATTCTTTTTAATACAATATTTTTATAGCACCTTCTACCACGTGTCATTATAATTCTTTACAAAGAAAACGGAATATTTCACTGATTAAAGTAGACATAAATTCTTAAAAATAATACGTATAACTACCACCTAGATCATTTTGAAACAGACTATAACAAACTTGTTATTAGGTGTGAAAATGGACATGCGTGCTAGGTGAGACTACGTTTTTTTAGAAGTGTATGCTAAGCGAGACTAAACACTTCCAAAGCCCCATGGATATATTAATTAATCAAAAATACATTACTTTGATTAATACGATAGACTGATACGATACAGATACATGCGCTAAAATGAACCATCTTCGTTACTTGTATATCGATTAAGGACAATCTAACATCAGTTATTGATCCGAAAATGTCTTTTGTTTAATTAAAATAGTAAAACACATATTTTTTTACTCATATATTACATATCTTTGAATACATGTATAATGTTTTAAGTCAAAATACGTTTGTAAAACTTTTTGAACTTAAATATATGTTTCTTAGCTCAAATGTATACACAATTTTTTTAAATTTCAAATGTATAAGTTTTTAACTGAAATTATGAATAATATATCTTTTGGCATGCCATTCACCTCGACGAAAAGAAAGCTTTATACATATGTTTATAAGAATTGAAAATTATTGAAATCGAAATTGATATAATAACACCTTACCAGTATTAAAAGTATAAACGCAGACATCCTCACAGCTAAATCTGTCAGTCTTTGGAACAACCCAATACTTCTACAGACGCTGGCTCTGGGACAGCCGTCTAACCTCCGCGAGGTAAAATTCTCAGCCAATCAAAATGTGTTTTACTAATTGCGTCTACACTTCGTCTTAAGTGGCTGAGAGTAGGGGCGACCACACGCACACAGTGGATCCCGTAGATCGTGCTCTACCCTACACACGACCCATTGTTTGTATGTCTCGTGACAACGTGAGCACGTGGAGGGTCAAGTTGAATTAACACAGTACCATCCAGAGAAGTATTCTAAACATATCTGATTAAATATTTTAATTTCGTTTTGTTTCTGTACCATCTCAGTGTAAGTACAAGGCGTGCACGCTAGAAATCAATAAAATCAATCTTAATTATCCCTCATTGTTTGTATGACATGTGAAACATTGGCTTTAATGTATCCATGTAAAAAACATATATACACTTTGTGATTAAGGAAAAACCAGGCCAACGCATAGTTTACCATAAAAATGTTAAATAAACATAAAATTTACACTATTACACAATTCGCGTCGGTTGAAAATGAACTATACCAAAATGATATTTAATAAAGAAAAAAACAAAGCTTCAAGATACAGCATGTACAATGTCAACATATAATGTTTAAGGTTCATGTAGCATACAACCTTAACATAAATCACAGGCATAACATTTAAAGGTAATATGTAACCTTAACTCTAACTTAAATCACAGCTATGATGTGTATTGTAGCTTATAATCTTAACTCTAACTTAAATAACAGCTATAATGTGTATTGCAGCTTATAATCTTAACTCTAACTTAAATCACAGCTATAATGTGTATTGTAGCTTATAATCTTAACTCTAACTGAAATCACAGCTATGATGTGTATTGCAGCTTATAACCTTAACTCTGACAAAAATAACAGCTATAATGTGTATTGTAGCTTATAACCTTAACTCTAACAAAAATAACAGCTATAATGTGTATTGTAGCTTATAACCTTAACTCTGACAAAAATAACAGCTATAATGTGTATTGTAGCTTATAATCTTAACTCTAACTGAAATCACAGCTATGATGTGTATTGCAGCTTATAATCTTAACTCT